>NW_020214706.1:204882-480264 GCF_003070985.1 Temnothorax curvispinosus
TAATACTCCGTAACAGCTGTAAATAAATACAAGGAGGCAGAGCAAACGTAAATGAAGCATATAGCAAATATAAATTCGCAACAAAGTTGAAGCTGAACAAGCTGAACGGTAATCGACGAGAGGAGAAACGAAAGAAAAAGTATTTTACGTCTATTGATGAAAATATCTATTAATTCGCTTGGAACTCGATAAACTCTCGTAATCTCGAGTTGGATCCCTGATTTTTCCGCGTCCTTCAATGCCCACGTTGCTCTTTGTTCTCAACAGGGCGAGCGTAATGCGCGCGATATGCGACAGGCAGACTAAACGAATGCGAGCGATTGCGAGCTCTCCCAGGGTGAAATTATTCGATTTGCCGCGACAGCGCAGCACGAGATGTACATACGCGGTAGTATATACGTCCCGCGTTGACGAGCGGAGGGCCGCCATAAGAGGGCGAGACGCGGCTTGGTCATTTGGCTTGACTTCATAAGTCATTAGAATCAGCCCCGAAACGAGTCGTTTGCAGCAAAACACCCAGTACGCGCACGGGAAGTTACACATGCGTACAGGGTGCCCCGGATAAACGGATCAAGGTCCGATGGGAGACAATTCAAAGTCGATTACATTTTTCTATTTTCAATAGTAGCTGTTTTTGTAAACACATAAAGATTCTATTTAAAACAATGATCTCTCGAGATTACGCGAAGCATAAAGATCGTTGACTTTTGTTCCTCGGATATCAGAATTTGTGATAAGTTATGCGACTTACTCGCAAGTTAAAGAATCTCGATACTTGATATTTTAATTAAGCCAATATCTACCTGCAATTCAGTGGAAAAGAAATTGTATTTGAAGTGTCATTTGGAAGTTCCGGGACACCTTGTACAACTGGCGGACTTTAGGCAGGAGAGGAACACGGGGTTCGCCTAACCAAATTACATCAATCCCATTTCACATCGTTTTGACATGGCAATTGAATTGAGTCTCGCGCAACTGTTGTGTTTTTGGCCGTGTGGAGAAGAGGCTCCGAGGTCGGCGGGGTTGCCGGGGTGGAAGAAGAAAAGGAAGCGGTAGACGTGATGTTGATTCCTTAATAAAGTGCAACTAATGATTGGATACGTGGATATGTCTCTCCTTTTTTCTCTCCTTTATCGCATATTAAATTAGATAAAATAACATGATAAAGTATTTGTAATAATGGCCGGTCTAAATCACAAACAGTAAATTTTAGAGTATATATATTATTATTTTACTAAACATATTTAAGGTATTAATAATTTATCCAGAGTTTCCGAATACACTTAAGAGAATGCGATTGATATTTCTTATATGTAGTCTTTTATATATAAGTTTTGGGAATGTTGGACTATAAAATATGAAGTTTGACGATAATTATTACATTACATTGCAATTTTCGTTACAATATCGTGTATGAGCATATACAATAGCAGACATCGAAATTCGAGAAAAAGCTTTACTACGGTTCCGTAGCCTCACTATACAGGTCTGAGCATCGCGCATCTTTCCTTCCTTCCTTCCTTCCTTCCTTCCGCACCCTCGGCAGGGAACGACGAATAACGGCGTGCGAGGGCGAATGGTATTCGAGTATTCACCCCGGGTTTCCCCCGGCCCGTTACGGAGGGGGCGGCCGGTTCGGTGGATAATGGTGGCGCGAGGCAAGTGCCTTAACTTTTCCTTATCGAAAATAAGTCGTTAGCCGGCCTTTCATCTTTAAACGAGTTTTCGCGGCGCGCTGAGTTTTTACCCGACCCGAACCCTCCGACTCTCCCTTCCCCGTGTGCCCGTTCCTCAGCGTGCGACCCTCCTGTCGGCACTTTCGCGCACGTTGCCTCGGTTTAAGGGATTTTTCAATTTCGCCACGGCAAGCTAATTTAATTTCTGGCTGTGGCTTGCGCACCGTAAAGAGGCGGTTATTATACGCGACGTTTGCTCCGGGCCAGCATGGCCGATTGTTTTTCCTCTTCTTCTGCTTTTTTTTCTTTTTTTTATCGGCTTAATTGCTGCGGTGAACCTCCTCGGATGGGCGGTTACGTAAATTTTCTACCTGAGAGAATTTAATTTTAATGGCGGGTTGGCAGTTTAAATAATATACCAATGTTATTGGGCGGAATAAGCGGTATTGCTACCGACTGATTATTACGTCTATTACGCTGTTACTTCAACGCATCCAAGCGTTAACGTCCAAATAATGAAAACATCGTGGATAAGAAAAATTACATGCGCAAGAATAACGATTGAAAATGTAATTGTGTACATATATATCTGTCGCAAATTCAATTTCTTGTAGAAGCACCACGTTGCACAATTTATTTTATAACGAAAAAGTTTTTTTTTCGTTTTCCAAATTATTTTTGTTTCGATACTTACTTTTTTGCTGATACTTGACGAATTTTGCCATGATAAGCACGTTCTCAGAGAGATAACGAGAAACATCACAGCGTTATCAGATAAATTAGTAGACAGGTATCAGCAGCTTTTCGCGAATAGCCGGCTTCATCGACTGTCGTGTCTCTCAATGAAAGAAAAATACTCCTCTTCTGAGAGAAAATCGAGTTCGGGAGACGGGTAAGCAGGACGTTCCGGGAGCGCGTTGCTTCATTGTTACTGTACAGGGGAAGCGAGAAGTAACGGCCCCCTTCCCCTTGCCGTTGTTGGTCTCGTGGTGTGGCTTAGAGGAGCACAATGCTGCAAAACCGCCGGCAATCCGCTTACAAAGTGACATCTTTACGCAATTACTAGTAATTGGTCGCTCTAGTTGTGCCAAATCCTCGTAAACCTAATTAGGATAAAGAATGCAATCGGAGATGCTTCAAGGGGAGAATCGGCTCCTTTCGTCATGTCGCAACGGCAGGAATTCGTTTGCTGCGTAAAAAAGGGTAAGAGTCTCGGGGAACTTTCAAATGTATGCGCGGAATTTACTTGAAATTCTTAGCGGTCGTAAATGTTGAATATAAGAGAGAAAATTTACATATAGCGCCCGCCGTTGCGATTACAAATCTGTCTTTCATACGATTTATGAAAAATATTATTATTATTACATGGAGCAAAATTAAAAATAAATTGCGAGTATAATTATTTATGTTTCGATAACGATTTAATTTATCATGTGTCCACGTTTTTAAGCTACGATCTTTATATATTTACTATTTAGAAATAAATAAAATCAAGCTTCTAGTATCAACAAGTCTAAGTTGGACAAAAAATATCTCGCTCTGCACTATACGATTACTACGAAGAAAAATAAGAAGAATGAAATCTTTACCTTACGAGTATTGCTTTTCATGACTTATTGGGACATAACGTTTTTATAGAATTATTAAGAAAAGATTACCATATGAATTATCTAGATTACAGGTACATTGCAACGAAACCAATATTTTATATGATGCTTTGAGAGCTACAATCATTTGAAGTTGTAATTTAGTAATTCCGAGGAAACGAAAACGCAATCGATTTACGCTACGAACGTGATAATCGCGTTATCGAAATCGAGTAATAATCAAATGAAAGCATTTCGCCCCGACCCAGATGAGCGTCTTAACGAAGTTTATCCGAATTATCAGCAATTATCGAGCCTTCAATGTAATTCCGTTAGCGACACTGTGAAGTTGGAAAAGGCGCCGCTAAAAGCATTCCCCCGAAAGGTCAAATCAGATTGTTGAACTGTTGACAGAAATCATTTCGAACGCAATTATATAACTTCTCGAAATTCGTAGCGTTAAATCTTATCGTAAAGATTACGACTGTAAAATTGCCGATTTACGTAATGTGATAGGAAAATTATGATATATACATCAACAAAATATTGGATGTGTTTAACATAATAAGTAGAATAAAAGAAAATAGTAGTTTTTCTGATATGCGAAACATATATAACATTTCAAATATAAGATTAATGTTTAAACGCTTCAATGTCTGTCGTATAAATTGATAGGATCTCGGGGGTAGAGACTACGAATGGCGCGTCAATGATTCGCTCGAATAAGAAATCTCGGAACGGGGCGTCTCGCGCTCTCGTGTCTCCCGAGCTGGTGACAAAATTGCCCTCCTTTGCCTTCCCTTTCTTCGAATTCGACGAGCGGCAAACGGTGTTACGGCAAAATTGTCACTTATACGCCAACTTCGGAGGAGAGATAAAGAGAAAACGAGGGTGAGGGCAGGAGCACGGTCGTGGATTGGGACGGAAAAGGCAGGAAGGTAGGGGAGAGGGAGATGAGAATTTACCCTATACGCGAGTACAAATGTTGTTGCACGTCGGGAGAGGCACTTCTGGCGCAGGGTCTTTTTCTAAGACGGCTTACATGGCGCGCCGGAACCGCCAGGCCACGGAAAACGTCTTTTACTCCTCGAAACGCGACGTGTGGCGACAATTCCATTGTGCATTTCATTCGGTCGGCCGCTTTGAGATACAAGCACGCATACCCTTTGTCCCGGGGCACAGCGTGGGGATAAAGGTGGCGACGGCAGGAGGGGGAGAGAGGGGGGGGGCAAGGAGGGAGATTCTCTGTATAGGTGCCGGGAGGATTACGAGAGGTGAAAAAGTATTTTGACACCCCGTATAATGGACCGGCCACGGGGCGCACCCAATTAGGTGTCGTTGGGGCGTGAACGAGCGGCGCGGTTGGAAGCACGGAAAAGATACAAGACTGTCTTGTAAGTGGTTTCGCGGGATCAATGGCTGTGAAGTTTGGGGGCCCCGGAGTTGCCCCGTGTTGCGAGGATACGATCTCCGCTCGGTTTGGCTTGGACGTAGCTCGCGATTCTTCTTAGTATCCTTTTGAAACGTGGTTTTTGTTCCTTCAGGAAGGCGAGGAAGAGGGACTTGGTAAGAGAAAGATGAGTCTTACGATTCTCACATAATGGCGGTATTGCGGCTGTCTGCGCAAATGCGTCGCAGTTTGATCACCGCCGAAGTAAGGCCAAACACAGCAGAAAACCTCTAGATCACACATCCCGTGAAAATGGGGCACACCTAACAAAAAAGTTTAAGTAGAAAAAAAATCTAATCCAAGGTTATTAAAATAATGATAATAATTATCCCATAGTTAGAGAAATTTTGCTCGACCTTTTCGCCCGCGAGTATTCTCTCGCCGATAATTCCATCCTCCGGAAATTTCCCCGCTCTGTATAAGACATAAGGCCAAGCCAGCGGGAAAATAATGAAATTTCAGGATAACTGGTAGGCAATTCATAGTCGCTGAATGATTTCTATTAACGGTAACGACAGTCGAAGGCGGTCGAAGGCGTCGCGAGAGAGAGACCACCAGAGAAATTGTAGGAAGGCAATCTCCCGTGAGGAGATGGGCCGTTTTTTCTCGCCGCTATCGCCGCCGCCGCCGTCGTCGTTGACGTTCGTCCTTGTGCTCCACCACAGAACGCGATGATCTATTTCCTATCGAACTCGTTCCTTTTTTCGCACCGAGAAACTAACTCACCTACGACGCGATCCTGCCCGTTAATTCGTCGTTCTTCTCCTCCGTTTCACCTGTAAGGCCCGAGAGGATTTCACAAGCCTACGGTGACAAGCGGAACCAGCGGGCGGTAGGAGAGAGAGGGGAGGTAGAGCGAGAGGTGACGAAGGGGTGATTTTAGGTCGGCTAATGTCGTTTCGCTTTTAATGAACTTCTCCGTTCATTAAGTACGTTTCTCCATCTCCGACTTGCTGCCCGCCGAACGGCACCTTCGTCGTAGGTATATAGAGAGAGGGTGAGATTTTCCACTTACGATCGTTTGCGTCCGTCTTTTCCGTACCGGAACTTTATACCTTCGTGTCGTCCACGCGCAGCACTTGCGGAATAATCGCAGCGAAGATAAAACTTTATGATTGTTGCGCATATTTTTTATATAACTTTATACGGTGGTCGTTGTCGCCTTTAATGAGGATATTGTATTTAAACACTTAATAATAAACGTGAAAACTGAAGAATATATAACATTCTATATCTTTGCTAGTAATTTAATCCTATTACTTTGTTAATTTAGATTATTTTTAAATGCTTTTCTTAGTAATTGTATTGTATAACTAACAATAACAGGACGATGGTGTATTTTTAGATAATCGAAAATCAAAAAGAGCTTAACTTACATAGTCAGAGCTCTAAGTTAACTTTTTCGTACTTTTTCAACTTTTTATATCACCATGAAAATGTCGCTAGCATGAAGATATATCATTTTTTTAGAAATATAATCTAAAATAAACAAATTAAATAAAAATATTCTGCTACTGTAATAAGCGTAACTATTTTGTCAAAAACCATAAAAACGTGGCAAATAAGATATTTTTAACTATTCGTTACATAAATTATGTTTGCATAATTGTTTTCTTCATATTGGTTTTTTTATTTTACGATATAGATGATACTTATAATATTTAAGAAAGAAGAGAAACAGTGAAATATAACTATTATTTTTACAAAAATAATTTTAAGTTTCTTTTTGCAGTGTTGTGTATCGATAATATAAAAGAGCAACGTTAGAGGAGAAGACTAATACATGACGATATTATTTGCGTGACCTATGACGCATTCCATGTACTCTTAATGTAATTTCTCCTTAATAGCAACTACGTTGAGGCATCTGAGGAACTTTCGCTGCGCGTCTCAATATTACTTCACCCCACAATATTATTCTACGAGCACCGATTAACTACGTCACGACTACGTCATTACCTTGTTGTTATAGGCATACCAGCTTGTCGCGTATACAAAATGAGTTCGGATAACCTTTGAGAGCACCCGTATATTAACGATTATAAGATTTCGTGCATTATAATTTTAATTGTTCTCGAATATTACTTTTTTTTTGTAACGACAAATGTCATTAATATACGTATACGAACGAAATACTTGTAAAAAATATGAATAACGGTAATGATAATATCTATAAACGGATTTAGAAGTGAAGCGATTGTTGTGTATACTTTCAGTATTAAAATTACAGATGAATTAATTAATTTGAAAAAATTTATTTTTAATAGAATAATTTCAAGGTGCTCTTTGCTTTACCTGAATAAAGTTTGATCGAATAAAGGCGGAGATCGACTTTATCGTTTGGATTAAATGAAGCGGAGAAACCGACATTGGCAATCGAAATAGAAGAGAGAGAGAGAGGGAGAGAAAGAAGGGTCTGTCGATATCTATTCGGTTGCGCGGAAGGAATGTACTTGTGATAAAAAAATTTTACCTCTCGAATTGAAGACGCTCGCTATTGTAAAAGAACACAAACATCGTAACGTGGAAAAGACATAGTATTACAGTTCGTAATAATTGTGAAAGTAAGTTTTAGTTAATTACTAAACAGTGCTACAAATGGATGTCGATACAACTTTTTTCTTAGTTTAGCGATTCGAAATTTTGATTTTTAAATATAGGCACTCTCGTAACTTTGAGACGTGTTATTATTTGTTAATTTTTTATTTCTCGATTCTCTTAATTGTTATATCGTTTATAGCCGTCCTTAGAAAATGGAGATAAGTAGTTACATTGTGCTCAAGATGGGATAATAATGGGAATAGAAAATCTGTTTTACGCGTAATCAGACGGTTGATCAATTTATACCGATGCATGATGGCGCAAAACAAAATTTAAATCTTGGCATTTAGATAATCCATCAACGCGGAGATTATCGACAACGTATATAGATCCGTTAAGTGGTGACAGATCTGAAAGATTTCCGGTGCGATTACGGGAAATGAAATGTTTCTGAGATGAAAAAGCAGAGATAAAAAAAGCGGTGTAATTTCGATGCGGTCAGATTCCTATGTTTATCCCATAAAATATGTCTTAATCATAGGCATTATCTCCCGCATATTCATAGCAGAAAAATCAGTTCTCATTAATATATATCATACCACTTTCAAGTTATTCTTAGTTTTCTTCAATATTATTGTTAAATCGGTCATATGTGCGTGTCGGTTTTCATTAAAAGATATTTTCCCGTGGCGAACGTTTTTGCACACGAGCCAAAATCTCGTTTTACGTAATTTAAAGTCTCGCTTATTTGCGGAACAGTTTTTTCGTACGTAAAGAAAGCCGATAACATTATCTATGCGCACGCGATTCATCTTGTCGGTATCGAAAGAGGCGTGGCATGTACAATCACTATCCGTAACAATATTATGTCGGTATCCAGACGATAACTCCGAATTATTTATAAATAACGTTATTATCCCAAGACCTGACAAAGTTGCCAATCGTTGGGCGCGGGGGAACGTGATAAATTCACAACGCTGTTATTCTCGCAGTTTTGCGTGAGAAGAAAAGTCAGACTTATTATTGCGGCATTTATCGGCGCTGACGTCTTGTTAAGTTCCGCTCAACAAAGGTCGCGTTCAGCAGAGAAAACTGTTTTGCAACTGTTGTTGCAAAATTTGTGAATTTGATTGGTGCTGATATACTTTCAATTTTGGCTGAAGTTAAAAATATACACCGATCAAATTCACGAATTGTACAACAGTTGCAAACAGCTTTCTCTGCTGAACGCAGCACAATTAAAAGCAAGAAGATCTCGATGATCGCGTTATTTGCGGAATATCACATTATTCCGATTCATAAACGAGCTGCGCTTACCGCATTCGAATTCTTCGCACGTCGCAAAAAATTACGATTCAACAAGTCGCCTTCGTGACATCCATGTCAACACGAATTGACATGTATTGAATTGCAAATTAGTATTACAATGATAATATGCAAGTGCGGGAAAAGAGGCGTAAGGCACTGAAATAAAAATTAGTAAGTGTCAAATTTTTTGTGCGTATGTTAAATTTTTGTGTATAATTGCTTTGCCATTAATGCACTTCAAATTTTGCATTATGCATTTTTATAAATGTTCTTCTCTCTTCTATTCTTTAAATTTCTGTATATATATAAATTATACCGATTTTGTGTTAACGTACGAAAACGCCACTGAAAGTCTGATGATTAGAACGGATCCGTTCGAATGATGTAACGTGCGAACGGTTTTAAGAGAGGAGTGACGACCTACTTGAATTGTGCTCGCGAGTTAAAACGATCTGACGCGAATCAGGAATTTACGATGCTTTTTGTTTCTACTGCATGATTTCTGCTGCTTTAATGCCCGCGAGGCGATACGTGAAAGAAAACTTTAAAGCATGTAACAAAACTAAGGTCAAGAGCTATCTACGAGTGAAGGCAACGTTTTATTCGCATATTAATAATACAATAATGCTTATCTAAGACGTTTTTTACAATGCAATTATCTCTAAAAACAGTGATATTACGCAAACGATTGCACAAGCAATTTATCGATATTCTTTTAGAGAAAGCATATATAAAAATTATAAGAGACTTAAAATTTAGCTTATTTTGTAAAACATTTTCACACAAATGGCAAGCAGTAATGTTTGTCAGAATTCATATCTTATCCTATATACATGGCTAGTTCAAGGCGAATCTATACAAGATGATAAATTGAATAACAATATTTTATTAAGATCGGATAAATTTTATTTTAAAAAAATCCCCTTTTGTGTAATTATTAGATACATCTTTGCACAGAGCGACCACGTTTTGGAATAACGGAAATGAAAGCTGTTTCTTTATTCTTCTGACGAGATTTCTAATAATCTGCAATCGGCGGAATGTTTACAAATTAATGCGGGCTCAATTTTTGAATTTTCGGCGTTCGGCTCTATCGTTAAATCCCATATCCAAATATTCGACGCCGTTTCGTCATCTGGCTGGATGCTGCTGGTTTGACGTATTGCCGTTATCGGACTTTCCAACGATTTTGCAATTACCCGATGTCAGTTATTAACGACCGATTACGCGTGCAAACATACGCATATCGCGCGTGCGAATACATATTCACATACGTGCGTGGCGCGCGCCTGTGATTTGGATAAGTTATATCGCTCTCGTGAATGATAAACATGTGGGAGGAGACAATCGCGAATTTCAATATCAATAATTCTAAATCGTATCAAATTGATTCTTGTTTCATCGACTGTATATACATTTAATAAATCGTTTTAATTGATAGAAATATTCTTACCTTTTAAATCAATGTATATTGCATTATCTAATTGCAAATTTCGACACCGTTAAAACAATGTGTGAAAAGAAATTTAAAAAAAAAAAAATAATTCAACGTAGCGTTTTAAATTACGCGATAGATATGTAATCAAATATTTATGTATGTAATTAATTATGTTATCTGTTGATGCGTCATACGATCTTCTGACGTATCGAAAACGTGGAAATTTACTTATTTGAAAAAAGTTTAATATCATCAGAATAGAATGTACTGCACAAGCATTATTACTATAAAAACATTTCGTTTTCATCATCCTTTTTTCCTCGTCGTTACGCGTCGGAGTGAAAGTAGCCAAGTAAATCCTAGGCGACCGTTGCATCAGAATAGAGCTGACGAAATTTGAAATCAGCATGAGATGAAAACAAGGAAAGCGATATGGTGGGAACGATAATTTTTTTTTTTTTTTTAGAGATAAAGCTTAGCCGGCGACGCAGTAAAAATTAAATAATAAAATAGTAAAATATTGCATTAACGTCTGAGAAATTGTCGAAAGTGTAATTGATCATCACGTTTGATTGCAACACCATTATACATTTTTCTACACACATCATAAAATGATTACCGATGTCGTTAAAATATCCTTACTTACCGGAATTTACACCTTTTTTATGTTTGAAAAATTATGCTTAAATTCTTTCGGTGTGATATTTAGTAAGGTACTATATTTTTATTATTATATTGTATTATATTACTTTATACTTTATATATAAGATATCAATGCTTTATATATGTAGATTCCTATTCGCGGCACGCGTTGATTCGCGAAGTTCGCCAATAGAGAGACGGAGTTTTGCTATCGCATCAATAAAGATTATTGGAGACGACGATAAAACATTAACTTTGCAAGAATGTGTCACTATTAGTAAATAATTCTTGTAATCACGTGTACGCGATATACGAGGGTACATTGAGCGATTCCCCTCAATAGTGTCTAACGAGTGACACGCGCGAGATTGTCAATGCGCGACATATTTCATCATTCATTCACGTAATTATTCGCTCGGTTACATCATAATTGACACAAGCGCACCTTTGGAAAAGGATCCGCGAGTGTATGTCGCGAAGAAAACTATCACTAACTTCTGATAACTTCTAATCTATAATACAGATTACCATTTCGTTCACGGAGAAAATTTTATAGTAAATATTACTATGGTGTCGCACTAGCTGCGGACCATCGAGGAATTTCAAGTTAAAATACTACAATTATTGTTTTAAAAACGATAAAATAACGTAATTTTTACCATAAACATAGTAATTTAACTTAAAATTCCTCGATGGTCCGCAGCTAGTGCGACACCATAGTAATATTTACTATAAAATTTTCTCCGTGTTGTGTGTTCACCTGCACCTTTAGTCTACTATCTCAAGAGCATAAATTTGTATAAAACGCTCTTAGAATGATAATGCTCAGAAACTTTTAGATATTATTTTCAAGAAATTTTGAAATGCAGCTTTATCTGGAAATACTTGTCAATGGTTTTAAGAGACTCGAGATAAGAGACCGAAATGAGAATTGGGACAGATGAAGAGGGATAGATGTATGAGGGTATCGATATCGCACGCACGCTGATTAGATGCGAGCAACTATTGAGGCAGTTGTCGCAGGAAAAGACACATTTACGCCGATGTTATATTGATAGGTGTGTTTATGTTTAATAATTCTGCGGTATCTGTGTTTTTTAAGAAGATTATCGTTTTTAGTCGCGCGCGGGTGAAAGACCTTAGGGAAATCACGAAAACAGAATGAATTGGGATGCGAAAAGTGAGCGACGAGAAAATTTGGAGAAAAATGTGCAATATTTGAATATTATTCTTACTATTCTTTTTTTGTGTCAATGATTTGGATAGCGCGATAATGTGCTTGTTCGAGAAGTTATGAAAGGACGGAAGAATTATTGTGAAACGCTGATATAAATTACGATAAGTGGGGAATAATTAAGGTAAAACATTTCTAATATATTTTAAATATTTAATAAATTATTTATAAAATGTTATGAAAAATTTATAAAAAAGAACAACCGAATTGCAAAATATGACTACCATTTCTGGAATTCATACATATTGCGTGATGCAAATAAGAGAAAGCAAAATTATTTTGGTTTTTGACACATTAACGCTCAAGAATGTTTTGTAAAATTCTATATGCTAATTGCTAATGAATTTTTTTATCTCGCTACTTTCTTTACTTATCATAAAGGGAAGTTGTGATAATCTTCATTTCCTGCATTTGTTTGTATTCCGGATTTGGATATCTGAACTCTTTTTTAATCTTATATATTATATACAATATTTATACTTATAATTCCTCATAACAATTAGATATGTTCGAACTCCAAATATTACGTCCCGTTCAAATCTATATAGTCCATATTTTCAATCAGCGGCAGAATAGCCGCGGTAAGTCGCGGTATCGGATTGGTAAATATCATCAGGGGAACTATTTAGTCAGGGGAATTCTATTTACATTCTAGTATATGTGAATATGTATATTTCTTTTTGTATACGAAACGATTTTCTGACGCAACGTGTTATCGCTAAATATAAAAGGAGGCATAGCCGAGCGCGTTGTCAGTGTTGACGAGGGTAACAGAAGCGTTCACTTTAGAAGGATGTGTTCTTGACGAGTTTATCTGCTTCTTACCTCTCGGAAAACAGTATTAATACAGAGGGAAGAAGAGAGCACAGACGTGCACACAGAGTGCACGTTTAGACCTTCCAAATTGTGGTTAATACCACTGTGGCAATCAAGAACAATCGATTCATTTAACAATACAATTAACACTGTGTCAACTGTGATTGTGTATCGAAAAGTAGTATACTTGAACTCAGGCGCGATCAATAACCAATCAATTTTACTAATAAACACGCCTAATCAATTCGGAGGTTGTAGATTTATAAGAGATTTACGAACGAGTGCACCGTAGAACAGAGAAATGGATTATTCTTACTTCATGACGGACGTCGCCAAACGCAGGCGGCCTGCCACGACGCGGGAGCTAAGTAAGCAGCCAGCTTTTCTCTTTATTCTCGCGCAGCTTGAACGTAACGCAATAATCAGTAACGAACAGAATAAAGTAAACCAGCGAACGATTCGATTTATATCTAATTATCAATAATTGCAAACTCTTTTATGATAGATTAATAAGATCACCAAGATAAAAAATTTGCGCACTAAATTGATAAGTTAACTTTATGATCGCATAATTAATTGCAAAAATACTAATGTCAGAATATTAACGTCTTAATTGTCTTGATAAATTTAAGGATTTTAATCGACAACGGAGGATTTTTTAACTGTTCCAGCTAAAATAGCGTACTCCGCGCCGAAAAGTATCATTTCCTTAGCAGAAGGAATGCCCAACGAAGAGACGTTCCCGTTCACGGAAATTTCAGTTAAACTCTACGATGGTTCGTCCTTTACTCTGGACGATGGCGAGTTAGGTGCCGCTCTTCAGTACATACCCACGCAAGGTTATCCTCCTCTTGTGCAGGTAGAAAAGATCCTCCAGCAGAATTTTTAATTTCCAAAAATATTCCGTGTATATAAAAAATTGTAGAGATAGCATAGCTCTCCGTTTTTATACATTCATATTTAACTTGTCGATTAGAAGGGAAATAAGAGAAACATAAACGTGATAAAACATAACGAAGATAAAGATAAGAAAAGACGAAAGTCAAAAGCCATTTCGAGAATAAGCCATTAAATGACGTTCTGATTATGTCACACGTACATTGTTTGCGCGCCTCATGTAATCGACCGTGTCGTTACACCCGGATTCTTTCGTTCCCGAGATAAGGGAATCGGCTGACAATGTGTCTAACAACGTCGGACATCAAATTGGTTTCAGGCCTTGAGGGAATTCCAGAGAAGGGCACACGCGCCACCCTTATGGGAGAGTCGCGACATAGTCGTCGTTTCGGGGTCTCAGGACGGGCTTAGCAAGGCTCTGGAGGCTATAATCGGCACTGGTGATCCGATTTTGGTCCCCGACCCTTTCTATCCTGGCGTCGAAGTTGTGGTTAGTGAATATAGATATGCTTTCATTAGAGAAAGAAATTCGAGAAGTATATCCCGTACGTGTACGCGCGTCGCGTCGCGTCGTTTTAATCCTTTTAACTACGAAGTGTACGATAAATAATAATTTGTATACAACAGCGATAAAAAAGACTTTTTAAAAACTTTGTAATATGATTTTATTCATTTTTGATATTGAACGTAGAGAATCCGCACAAGAAATAAAGAAAATATCTTTTATATTTAATATATTTAATATCTCTTATATTTATATTAAGAATGGGTGTAATAACGCTATATTTCTATGTTAAATCTGCGTTCGATTTGATCTAATTTACTTTAAATTTACTTAAAAAAAAAAAAATAAATAAATAAAAAAAATTTTCTTCTTTTTTTAAATTATATCAAGATGCTCGGCATTTATTTGTTATTTCAAAATTTCGTTACTACAAATAATACGGGTGTTGATTTCGATCATAGATAGCACCTCACAAAGCGGAGCTTATAATGATCCCGCAAGACGACGACGGTCCTATTCCGGAAATACTCCGGGAGACTCTGAGAAACCGGGAGGTTTTCGGCGCAAAAATGCCGAAAATAATGTATATAAACGCTACGGGCACGAACCCTACCGGCATCATTATACCTCTGGAAAGACGAAAGGAGATCTATAGGATAGCCTGCGAGTACAATTTCTTGCTTCTCGACGACGATCCTTATCATTTCATGCATTTCGACAAGGTGAGTCATGAGGTTTCATATATGCGACAAACGAATGTGTTATTTTGACGTGGATGGCATATAAAGAAATTAAGCCGGCCACATAAATATGAACGTTAATAGAGGTATTAATAGACGTATAAATATACATGCGTTAATATTTATTATGCAAATAATTATACCGAAAATTGCTTAAAAAATGGAACTCTGCAAAATGCAATAGTATTTTGTAAACGGACCCGCAGATTACAGTGCAAATTAGATGAGTTTACTATATGATGTATCTTTGACGTAATATCGTCACAATTTTGCATAAACGTAAATTAAATTTTGAATGACCTACGTGACAGCATTAATTTTTATATCTTTTAAAGTTGTCGAAAATATGATAAAATGCAGTAGCAATACACTCGAAGCGGAGATGAGATATATCTGTTAATTACAATATACATTAAGCACTGTATTAAATATGTTATTAAAAATTTATAGTGATATATACAACGAACTCGCATATCATAAATGTCTTTTATGTTTCACAATCTTTATCGACATTTGAGATAGAACGCAATCGATATTTGAATTTTCAATATAACTGATATATTATGCAAAATTATATATATTTATAAGATTATAAGTATTATGTATATAATATTTATATAAAATTAAAATAAATACTAGTAAAGAGACTTCCTTCACCGTAAGAATAAAAAAAGAAATACGATAACTTTTAAAATAAAATGTATTCTTTCTCAGGAGGATCCTAAGTCTTTTTTATCGCTTGATACGGAAGGTCGAGTAATTAGGTTGGATTCATTCTCGAAAGTGATCAGCAGTGGTATCAGATTAGGCTTTATGACCGCCGCGGCTCCGCTGATAGCCTGCGTAGAGCTCCATTTGCAGAGCAGCCACCTCCATGCTCCTACCTTATCGCAGGTTGGTAGAGATATCCTTTACCCTTTGCAAAACCCTTCGTGACCCTTCGACGCCCTTCGTTACCCTTACTTTTCCGTGTCGTTGGTAACGTATGAATATCGTGCAAAATTCTAAGAATGTATAAAATTTTAATTAACATCAGAAGTTTATATTCTCAAATTTTATTTTAACTTATCAGTGTTAAAAATTAATCATAATCCTTTTTTATTAATAACATTATATTAATTTTAATATACACACATGAGTAGAATACGTTAGATAACGCGATTCGAATGTTTGTAGTTGAATGCAAAGTGAAAGAATGAATTTATTGTACTTTTTATACACATGAGAAAAACGAGCGATGACCGTAAATATTATTATCTGGAATGATGAAACGTCGTGAAATGTGGACGCACGCCTTCGCTTAATCATCATCCATAAATCAAACCGACAGTGGCGCGTGTCGGGTCTTATCGAAATTGTAAACATTGACCGTTTTATCGCATGAAAAAGAAATGGTAAAGAAATAACTGATTGGATTTTTTAGGTAATAATGTACAAGTTGTTGAAGATCTGGGGTTACGAAGGCCTGATGCAACATTATACAAGAATAAGGTGCTTCTACAAGCAAAGAAGGGATGTTATCTCGGCGTTGGCACGCAAGCATTTAAATGGTGAGTAATAATTAATAATAATGAGCGATAATTAATGATAATTAATAATATTAGTAATTAATAATAAATATTAATAATGCTCTTGATATATACACTTGATGATAATTTATACTTAACTTTATAATAACTTCTTATATAACTTCTTATAATTAATAGATAATTTCTTAGAATACATGTGATCTTTGTATATTATATATACGTATATAAGAAAATTAGATAGTTGGTAAGTCACCGCAATTAAAAGATAAAAAAAAAATGACGATTTGTGTTTTATTAGGTTTGGCGGACTTTAGCGTACCAAGGGGTGGATTCTTCTTATGGATTAAAGTGCGAGGAATCGAGAATACATGGAAGATGATAATGCAGCGGGGTGTAACGGAAGGAGTTATTATGGCGCCAGGAGGCGCATTCATGAGAGACTCTAAATCCTGCAACGCCATCAGGGCAAGTTTCGCCAAGGCTTCCTATCAGGAAATGGATCTGGTAAATTCAAACTCTATAACTTTTATATACATATATTGTATTTATTATTATATATATGTTAATTTTTACTTATATATATTATAAACATTAATTAATATTTTAACATAAAATTAACAAACATTAAATAGATTTAAATCACATAAAGATAAATGTTTATTTTCCCACAATATACTTTAATCATAAATTTGAACTATTGATTATTAATTAATCATAAAAGTTAATGTAAATTAATTATAACAAATAATAAAATTTAAAGTAAACATATTAAAGTCAAATGTTTGAGCGTATCAAATTTAGGCGATTTAAATTATTGTTTTGTTAATCTTTTTCTCATGTCGATCTATTTCATCTTATCGACGTACAGCATCTAATCTATCGACGGTGAATAAAGTTTCGTCGAAACACACATGCTATCATCATTGCTGCTAAACGAATTGACTCTCGAATATTTATGTCTATACTTATATTTCAGGCACTAGAGCGATTGGCGCAATTAATCCAGGCGGAGTTAGCCGAAAATTACATTGAAAATATTGACACGTGATAATATATTTTGTATATAATATATTATCAACAAATAATATATTTGTACATGACTACACGGTTGATATTGAAGTTAACGAGCATCAGTTGGTAATAAAATAGAGTGATAGGACTGGAAAGATATTATCAATTATAAGTAAATTGTTGAATGTTAAACGGTAAAAAGAAATGTATCAAACATTGATAAAGAATTGGGCAAGTTATGTTAGATCGAGATGAATTTTATACATCTTCGTCATTTTTAGAACGTAGTCTCGAGTTTCGTTAACAGAGGACATTGCATAACTAAAACAGCTACTTTGCGCATTAAGTTTTTATTTATTTAATATTATAACAATTAATATTTTAAAAATTTATTATTTTATTATACAAGCTTTCGTACAAGAAATATATGGTATTTCTTACATGTTGTTTATAACAACACATTTAGTTTCAGCGTGGGATAACAGTAGCTCGATTAATCTCATAAAATCTTGACAAATGCGCATATTATTAAGCATATCAAAAATTAAATTAAATTAATACATTAAATCCATTTAAATCTCAGGCATATGTTGCATCGCTACATTCACGGTAGATTATATTTTTATCTTTCTATTTAAATTTTTGTAGAAAAACGAAACTAATTAATGACATCTTTTTTTATTTTTTAACATATTTTATTTTACATTAAATTTTATCTTCTGTGACAAACGTGTTAATTTATATTGTTAAGTAAATGTAATTGTTTAATTAGAAAAAAACCATTGTTTTATTTTTACTATTTAGAAAGACCACGTAGGTTATCTAAATATTTAATTAAATGGATAAAATATTGTACTTAAAACTTTAGATAACGTTTATACATATGTTTGTATATAAATAAAAGTTTTTTGTCATTACAACTTTATTATTTATTATAATTGAAATTAGCGGAATATGCAAAATAAAAATTTAACATATCTTTATATGAATTACACTTGATTTATTACGAAAATGTTACAAAAAAGAACTCGTTACCTTTTTAAAATATCAAGTCACTTAATAACTTCAATTACAGATAATTCTAGTAATAATAGTTTAAGAAATATTTTTCTCTAGACTAAATATTATTCTTGTTTCTCGATTCTATTCTGATAGCACATAATTTGATAATTTCAGAATTTGATTTTATATTATCTAAAAAAAATAAATATGTAATAAAGGGGTAGTAAATTAAGGGATGGGAAAGGGAAATGAGAGGAAATGATTGTGCGAAGGTGAACGCAAGAATAGTGCGAGTAATATTAGACAGTAAAAGTAGAACAGAGAGAGAACAGACCTTCACTTAACGCTAAACATCTTAACTACCAATTAATTTGCCAGAATTCATTTAATCTGTTGCAATATAAGGCAAGATCTGTTTTGCGGTTTGCTTGCTTTAGCACTTTTCTCGGCTTTTATTTGTTTTGGGTATATGTAAGAAACCTTTCGAATACCTCCATTCTTTAATCTTGACGGTCTCATAGTTTGAATAATATCTTGCCGTTTGTTTAGTTAATTAGAATACTAATAGCGCGCAACTTGTGCTGTGTAAGCGCGTTATGTATGATGCGTATATTCCTTAGAAGTACCTATCAACTTTAATGAATCAAGCTAACAAGTAAACTAGATACGCAAGAAAAGTAATAACAAGTGTAACGATAATTTTAAAAGAAATTTATGGGAATATTCTTTTTTTTCTTCAATGTTTAAAGTGGATGTTAAATGTTAAGTGTTAGATGTTAAGCAATAAATTTAGAACATAACTTTTAACTATCTTTTCTTAAAAACAGTTTAACATTCTCTCTCTGTTTCTCGTTCACTTTCTTTTTTTCTCTCGTAAGCTTTTATTAAATTTAATAACTTACCAGTTTTAACACAATTTTATTTCAGAGTAATAAAATCAAGCAAACGCGCGTTCATACTGCATGATAATGTGTATAGGGTGAGTTTCACGACAGATTCGAGGGAACGAGCTCGTATCAAGGCACAAATCGGTTTCTTCGTATGGCGGAAGGCCATGAGGATAAACACACAGCCCCCCGAAGATATAGTGTATATTAAAAGACGTTTTGCGGCGCTGCTGGGAAGCTATACGGATGTAGCCGATCATACGAATGGCCACATTTTCGCGAGAGTGGGATTTGAAGAAAAAAAACCCAGAAAATACACTTTCGTTTTTCGTACTCGCGGAATCGCAGCGTGTTCAACGTGCTGTAATTCCCGTTGATTGACATGATCAAACTCACTCTTACCCTTCTCTCAAATTTTATAAAAATTAAATTAATTACTCGATGGTCATTTTGTCATACACAAGCATCTGTTTATTGTCCGGATGCCTACGTTTATGCAGAGAAATTTTTTTCTGCAGTAAATTATAATAAACATGGTTGCTAAAAAATTATTATGAAGTTTTTAAATCTAATAGTATTTTATTAACGCGAGGAAAATCTAATCTATATAAATTTGTTTTACATTAATTTATATTAATATATACATAAGAATTTTTTAGCCAAAAAGATATAAAGTTTTCTTTTCTTATCTCTTTCTTTGTTTTTTTATGCAGTATTTACTTTAATTATTTCTTAAATCCATGCAACAAATGTTAATTAAAATATCAACAGAAAAATTTCTTAATTTATAATTTAATTTCGTACTTAATAAGATCCTTCAATAAGATTTTTAAACAATTTTATCTGTATGTTAAATTTAGAATAATTCACGTATGTTTCAAGATCGAACTGATCGACATAGCGCAAAGCGATGATGATAGTATCTTATACAGATCGTGCCTTTCTTAATTTCCTTTAAAAAAAGTTAGTATTTTAATCAACCAATCGTACCAAGCGCGCTTTCTTAAATAGAACTACACTTCCTCTTTGATGCTCGCGAAGACAACGGTCCGATATAATGGTCCGATATAGAGCAAGAAGATAGGGGCTCGGGAGCCAAGGAAGAACGGCAGAGGGCGAGAAAGACAGAGAGAATTCTCAGGATCCGGCAGTGCGCCCTTAGTCGCAGCGAGTGCTCGTGGGAGCCGCTATCGCTTCCGTCTCACCGAGGTTCGCCGGCGGCGCGGCGCTCACCGCGGGAGCCGCCGTCGAGGGGGTTATTCCCTGGAGGTGGATGAGATCGGTGAGGTGACTCGGGCGGAGGCGGGAGAGAAGGCGCACCAGACTCGTGGGTCGGTCGGTGGGATCTCATGGGGCGAGGGGAGAGAGAGGGAAGAGGGGGGGAGTTGAGAGAAACGGAGGGACGGTGAAAGAACCGGGAGAAACGGACGGGGTGGTGTGCCAGAGAGTATGAGAGCAAGACGGGAGCGAGGAGGGGTCGGTAAGGGTGCGCGAGGGGTAGTGCAGTTTCGTGTTGGCATTACTCTTGATTTCCGTGGTGACGTCGCTACCTCGCCAGCCCTCTTCCTCCCGTCCGCCCCCTTCCACCCCGTCGCTACCCACCACCACCTCCTCCTCCACCTCCTTCTCTCTCCTCCACCTTTGGCGGCCTCCAACCCTACCTTTCCCCGCTCCCGCACCTCCGTATCTTGTGTTTTACCATTTCAGCGAAGGCCACCCACCCCTCGTACTACAGGGAAAGAGCACCCACCCAGACTATCTGGGAGAGATAGATCCTTCCGCGCGCGCTACCCTATATACCGTCCACGGTACGAACATATCGCGTGGGATGATATTTCTCCTTCTATTGTCTTCAGCCCCGACGCGACGTGACCGTTCGCCGACGGCCAGCCTCATAGAGAAGGACAGGTATTATGTCACGTCAAACATTCTCTTCTTCCCGGTCATCGCTGGAATAATAAAAAAATTAAGTAACACCACGTATATGCGAGTTGTCGCGAGCTTAGGATTTAAGCGAGATTAGACCGATATTGGAGGAAACGCAAAAAATTCAATCTTGCGTTAATATCAAATCAACTCAACATTATTTCTTCGCCGGGTCCTGAGAGTTTCTAATCGAAACGTAGAATATTGTTTTCTGACAATTCCATTCACAGTGATTTTGGTCTAGTCGATGCAATTAGACTAATGGTCTAATTTACTGCTATGAAAGTAATTTTCAAAATCTAACGAAATCTAATTTCGTAATCTTTAATCTCGAATCAAACAGTTGAATCATCTCATTTCACATCTATTTATTCTTCGATTTATCTTATTAAACAATTTTAACATTTTTTATATCAAATATAAAATACATATTATTTTTTATCATCGCTCATAACGCGATCATGGGTCATTTCGCGCGATTTTTAACATCCAAGTCTACGGGGGCTACGATCGAGGAATCCCGAAATCAGACTCATCCTTGCTCGTAGGGAACAAGCGGCTATTTTAACGCCGCCGAGACACAGCCGATATCTCACGAGTGTGCGGTTTTTATTGTCCCCGGCTGGTATCTTCGTCGGCGACGTCGGCCACCGGCAGGAGAGGAGATCTGCAACCTGCAGCCATTATATCACGCGTAAAAATTCCTGCTTTACGAAGTCGGGAAAGGGATAACCCATCCTCGGACCGTCTCGCGCGTCTCGAGAAACAGCGAAGGGTGGTAGGTACGGTACTTCTCTACCTACGAGCCCCTATCTCTTGTCCGCCACCGTCGTTCGTTTTCCTAACGTCGCGGCCGGAGAGGGCGGACGCGGTGCTGCGAAGCTCGCTTGTTTGTCTCTCGCGGTTACGTACGGGCTTCCTGTTTTTAAATCGTAGCCGATGTACGACAACGTCGACGTCTACGCCGATTTATACGCGGCGTGTGACCCTCCCTTTCGTCGAGATGCATTGATCTCGGGATACAGCCGTCGAATTACCGTGTAGATTCACGTAGGATGTCTACACGGATCATTATTTTTATCTTCGAATAAATAAATGATATTACACTTTGCATAAAATTATTAAAAAGTTGGCGAATGCTGCCAATAACCTGCAGTAACCAAAATTAAAATTTTATTTTGTGCAAATTGTTTTGTACAAAAGAAATGCGGATATTATTCGACCGTGCTTGATTCCTTTCTGTTCTGTCGTTTTTACTATTGGCCGTTTCTGAGTTCGTAAATTCGTCAAGTGACCAAACGGTGAAGTAAATCAAATAAATCGGCATAATGCGTTAGAGTTTATTCATCACCCGATGACAAGGATCTTAGAATGAGTTGTTGGTCAGTTTTATTTTACAACTGTTAATGGACTTTGTTACAGGAATATGTACGGGAACTATGCGCGATGAACGGTACGGACATATGCATATTTTATCGAACTATCTTGCGGTCATACAATATGATGAAAATATCAAAGTATGGGAATTACGATAAAACAAGCTTCGACTTGCCTAATGTAGAGTGCATTATTGGACATAATAATGACACACGCAATTTCGCTCGTTTTGAGAAACAAAAGGCAAGTTTATACGGGAGTCTAATTTTACATGGTAATACCTAACTATTTTACCGCGCTGCTTCTCGATACGGAGGCAAAAACTCGATATTTATTTTAGTCGTTTCATCAAACAGTCACGCGACGCAAACTGGCATACGTCAAATTTTATTTTTGTTGACTCTTATTGCGAAAGCTGTCGAAAGACTTAATTATATGTTGCGAGCGTCATTTGCCTCATTCTTTCTCGCGAGATACCTCAATGCTAGTCGACGGATTTATATCTCCCGTCCTATAAAAAAAAAAAAAAAAAAAAAAAAAAATCCCGGTAGGTCCTCGCCGGCAGCAGAGAGCGAAGTCATGGCCCTTCACTTATTCACCGGGCTAGTAAATAAAAAAAAAACTCGCTGCAGAGCGCGGCGAGTGCATAAAACATTGAAACCGCTTGAAATCGATTGCGTTTCATTACATCGCCGCGAAAACCACGTCACTCGGAGATTTTTTTACTTTCGCGAAGATACCATTTTACGTCGATTCGCGCGCGGGTTCGTTGACCCGCGAGAATTCAGTCGTCATCGGAGGTCCTGCGAGAGATACGTAAAATGCGACGCCGCTTTTCATCGTTATAAATAAAACGATTGGGAACGATTAATATATATTTAAAGCGCGATGTGCAATACCAGCGCGGTGACGGTGCCGCCGGTCCTTTTGGGCATCGACCCTGGGAAACAAATAACATGGGCCGTCGTTGGAAAAACATGTAAATAGAAAAGATGAATTGCCGCGGTGAGTTATAAATTTTAATATGGAAAGAAGTAGATATTTTCATGATCAATTCGTGGGATTATATCTCTGTACCGCGGCCTGCCTTATATACAACCGCGGCGTCAATATTTTATGGACTTAACTAATAGCTAAGAATGCGAATCAAACTTGTCACGTTGACACCAGGTAATTGATTCGGCTATAAATGAACCAGCTATACAAGGTTCAATGAATTCTTTACGTAACCGAATCAGTTACTTCTAATCCTGTGGCATCGTTACCTATGTACAATGTCCATTATCGAATTGACTTTTCCGTGCATTTGGGTAAGGTAGTTTTTACGCGTTTTAGAGCGTTAAAGATAAATGTGCTCTAAATCTGCACAACTTTTATATATATATTACTTTCTATGTAAAATTCAAAATTTTTACGTTCAATCGCGCATCGTCGCTCGTAACATAATCACGAGTTCAAATAGGCTTCAAATGTGGGATCCCGCGCGTATCGTCTTTTGATGCCCGAGTCCGTGGGCTCCAATCGGGAAGCGATCAAGAAGCCCGAACTCAGAACGCCGAGAGAAGGAGCCAGGAGGATGACGCCAACATGCACGGTGGAAAGGGCTGCTCGGGGGGAATCAGGAGGGGTGCAATATAGCCCCGCGATTGCCCAGTAAATATCGGGGCGAGGTTATAGCCGGCTCCGCGGCCCGTAAACCAAGACATTAAATTTTATAATATTGCGTCCCGTCTCTCGCATCCCGTCCCTCCTCGACATCTCCTTCGTTTTGTTCCCTCTTCGTCCACCCTTCCCGCTACGGCCGCCCACGCTCTGGTAGCCTCTCCTCGACCCATCCTTCTCTCGAATGTTGCGTGTGCGCGCTCGCGCGCACACGCCGTGCTTTTATTGGCTATTTACAGAGGAAATGGCCTCTAAATTAACTGCAGACTGCCAGATTGCTACCTATATCGAGCGGCCTCGTATAACGCCTCGTCGGTCGCGCGCGTTGAGATCGAAATCGAAGTGACAGTGCATCGGGGAACGATTAATCCCACGTGTGCCGAAATGCCGCTATCGTGTGCCTCTGCGCGATGAGCCCGTTGATGAGTCCGCCGTGCGATTTCGAACCAATGCTCCATTCTAGAGGAAATTTTGAGGAAAAAGACGGATAAAACACCTTTACATTTTTCTGTTTAGCTGTCTCATCAGCTTTGCGCTTATTGATCTCGCAGTTGCATCTGAAGAGTGTTTCATGTAATTAGATTGATAGAGAGCTCTATGTAAATTTTCATCAATCAAGCATAATTCTCTTCTTTCTTTAGAAAAGAATGTAAGAGTGTTATTTATTTATTATTTATTCCGTTGTAAACTGTATAAAGAATTAAATTTAGCCAATTGCGATGTCACAATATATTTAAAAATGAGATAAATGCGCGACGTTCCGATATATTTGAAAATAAAGTACGATTTTACAACGACCGTAAATAGTTATTGTAAAATCAAAAACAAGTTTGTCCAATTGCATACAGAAATATGCACGTGCTATCCAAATCATATCAGTTTAATTATCTTTAACATCTAATTTCTTAGTGATCAGAAAATAAAGGCTGTTAATTATTCTATCATCGGTAAATTTTCAAACGCCATATTTGCTGCGATTGATCCTATACTCATTTTGCTAATCAAGCTTACCGAAAATACCCGATTCTTTATAAAGCTTATTTCTATGCTCTCAACGAATAACTTATCAAAATCTATTACTTTTTAAAAAATAAAGTTATAATGTTCGATGATGGAGTAGAGAGAATAGAAATATTATATATTATATATACAGGAAAGATATATGCATTATTAAGATGATATTATCCTATAATTATAGAATAAAATAAAATAAAAGTTTTGAGTGCGATGATACTCGTTTCAGGAACGACATTCGCGCGAAACTTTTATTTACCGACTCGAAGACGCTGATCAGTTCCGACCTGTGTGAGCGCCAAATAAATTTCATGTCTCAATTAATTCTTGGGGCACGTGTCGCCACGTGGCCAGCGTCGGTCCCGCTGCTCGTCCTCTTTCTTCTTCATTCTCTCGCTTGGCCTGCGCAGCGAGTCCCGTAGACAGGGGCGTAATATAAGCGCAAGTATATTAAGTGTTGTACGCGCCACGACTTCATTTGCAATGCTTGTTTATTTGGACGGGCGATATGCATCTTTCGTATGATCATAAACCTGTCGATGAGATCGTAACGGACAGGATGAGCACGATATCATCGATTATAGCCGCGGATAAATTCATTGTTCCTTATATTCAGTCATCGTGCTCGGTCAGGTGCAGTCCCCGTAATAATCTGGAATAGAATCAGTAAATGATGCTGGTTTGATTAATGAGACAATTGAATTAGTAGCTCAATTGCGGAAACATGAATGCGCAAAGAAATTAGAAACCGCGCAACAAGTACAGTGTTTATTTTGCCTATTGTATATTAAACACGTGAACTACTCGTTATGACTGCACCAATATCAATCTATCAAGTGTGCTCTCATTGATCATTGTCTTTTTTTTTTGTAGAATTAGAAATAGAATTTAATCGCTAAGATAATTGATTGGTTGATAAAATTAACCGTTAAAATAAACGATTATAATTTTACAACGTGAGCGAAACGGTTGCAGTAATTTTATTCCTGCAAAAGTTTTATACATGCAGTTAAAATTATATAAGTTCTAATAGCGTATACCGACTGACCGTTTATTCTCAGGAAATGAAAGAACAAGATCTATATCCATTTAATTCCCCTGGATTTATTGTGGTCTGCGCAACGACACTGTAATCTAATGAGCCTCGTTCATTTTATTTGTATCGGTGCCGTGTATCTCATAAGGAGTCACATTAGATTCTGCCGTGATTATTTATCTGAAACTGATATTTCCTTTTTATGTTGCAGACGAAGAAATGATTCTAATACTATAGCGCTTTATATTCATCTCACCACTTTCGATCAGATTTTCGATTTCATTCTTCTATTAATGCATTTACGGAATATTAATCAGCAAAATGCAATCTAATGAAAAAACATAAACGCGGTAAATTAATGTAAACATATCTGCCCGCTTTTTTCCATACGCGCAATAGAATAATGAGAAATAATTTTCTTAATTTTTTTAATCTGTTTTTTTTTTCGATTTATGATATATAATAAATTATCAAAAGTATATCACGTATATTTTTGATAAATTTCTTATTCAATGACACGTCTTTTGAATTATCTGATGTTTTCCCTTTGATTATGTTTTCTACAATTCCGAGAAATTTGTAATCGTATGACCGTTTATCCTCAGGAAATGAAAGGACAAGATCTATTGCCACAACACTAAGCTGTTTCTATTAATGGGAAGTCAAAGGGCACCGGAACATTTTAAATCAAATAAGATCTGACTTGTCCACAAACCATCCTCTGCATCAACACGATCATGAACGACATATGTTTGAACAGCGTGGTAATATATACATAGTTCCTCCTCGGACACATCCTCGTACAACATATTAACAGCTTAGCCAGTAAGCCTTTTATATTACATTTTTCCCTCTATGGGGTCTCCTAATCCAATGGGGTAGCTCGCCTCCCTATAATACCAAGGGTGCACACAGCGAATTCGACCTTGCCCAATGCTTAGTTTCGTCGCACGTCGAAATCAGACGACTGAAGATTGTGAGTTAAAAGAATCTATTGGGAAAGCAATTTGCGAATGAAGCGTATTTTTGAAAAATTCGTTATTTGAGAAAATGCATGATTATCCAATGGGATTTAATTCAAACTGAATAAATGCAATTTTAATATGCAAATCATTAAGGGCTTTATTCAACGCGAAAAATATTTTATTTAAACTATTAAAAATGTAGAAATTAGAAATTTAATGCAGAGAGAATATCATCTGTGAACTTTCATTAAAAGTCTAAAGCTTACGTATAGAATTTTGCGATATAAAAAGAATTTTAGAAATTTTTCCCTTGCATATTTTCATATATGTTTTTTCTACATATATAGAAAAATACAGTGTGCAATAATCGATGTCTAGATATTACATTAGGTTCTTTCATAAAATCCGCTTGCTTCTCAAAATATAAAAAAAGTATATTAATTGTACATGTACTACTGTTCCGTCAAACAAATGAAATGAAATCAACGAAACGCTGTCACAAATAGAATAAAGTGGACATCTCGCGTCAATGTATCGCGGCGGTTAAAACTTGTAAATAGAATGCGCGCGGTCGCCCTAATTTACTTTGCGCGCATTATTCGACCGATGTGTATCCCATCGCGTTGCTTTCCCATGCGCACAACCGAGCCGAACGCACCTCGGCGATCCGGCGAATCGTTTTGGGCCGATAACTGCTTCCTCTGACTTGACTTTGTGAGCATTTCACGCCCGCAGCTCCAATTAACTAGAATGACTGACCGCGCGCGCCGTCGTAAATCTGTTGCCCTGCCGAAGCCCGCCGAAAGCGCATTAACGGAACAGACATAAGTTTAGCAGCAGGTTCGTGTTTGCCAGGGGCGCACCCTGGCTGGGGTCGGCCCATTGTTTGCCCCGAAACGCACGCAACACGGAATCATCCCTTGACGCATGACTTACGTGCCCGTAAAGCCAAACACAGCGGGATGTATATGCGCGCGCGTGCGCGCGTACATACACACATATACACGTATACACATTCGGGGGAATATATTTTTACTGATCGTCGAATTGCGAAGAGAACGGATTCACGCGCCTCCGAATTCCGGCGATGGAACTTTCAGCGGAAATTTCGTCGAAGCGGTCGATCACTCGATTCTATCGTCTGTAGTCTGTATACGATTTTTCGCCTGAACAAGGACAACGATATATGATAATATACTAATCGAGAGCAACAGTTGGCGAAAGGTTTATGGATTAGCAAAACTTCATCGTTACTATATCTTAATTATTATATATTAATAAATATTGATGCAGTAAACTTTAAACGTCGATAAACTCTATAAACTTAGAAGCTGATTACAGCATTGTTACGAATATTTTGCCCGAACGGTGTCGAAATGTTTCTGATGAACATTCAATGAGAGTCCCGAATCTCCCGTGAAGGGTCAACTTTACCTTTGACCAGGGACGCGTTTATATATCGTCGAGGAACATCAGAATGCAGAGCATTACATCGACACGCTGGGATAGCAAAGACTTTGAAGATATGAAAGGGCGGTATAAATCTTTAGCCCGGACTTAAGTTCCGGAGTAAATCTTGCCACGTTTTAGCAGTAAGTCCAGAGCTCACTGCGAAAAAGGATCAAGCATACCGACTTGCCGGATAACGTCCTGCATGGCGTCCTCATCCGCCGTTACTAGCGGCTGCGTAGTCCACGAAAGGTGCTAAATCCACTTGCGACAAGTTTAAAATCGACTCTTCCGCCCATACTGATGTGTCTTGCTTTAATCCGCAAAAAAAGCCGAGTCTAGCGATTCCACTGCGAGATTACCGCGAATTCTGATAATCTACTCAAAACTCGTTTTTATAATCTTATGAATATTATTGGTATATTCACATTGTTTATGTAGTATATCCTTATTATATACCAATTTCTTTCTTTACTTTTTAAATTAATCGTAATTTCAACTATTTAAGTTCGATATTTAATTAAAGATCGTAAGCTTTTATATTTTATTACGTACATTATTTATGTACGTTATTTATTATTATGTGAATTAATACTGACGTAAATATATTAATTATTGATTTAAAGTATTTAAAAATTTACGAGCGATTTTGGGATATCTCTCTCGTCGTATTATCGCGACAAGCAGTTGGCGAGAAAGGTGCGTAAAAATATACCTCCTCAATAGGAAGTTGCGTGAGAGTCTGGTGGACGGAGGGAGAGAAACTTCGGCCGGACTAGAAGAGAGAGCGGCATGATTTAGATATCGCCTTCTTGTGGTAATCAATTTCCATTAACAAAGTCTCAGCACAGTTAGAGAGAACGAGGACTGCAAGTGAGGGAATTCGTGAAGCAGAGCCAGAAAACGGAGGGAAAGAAAGCATGGGAATAAAAGGCGGGTCTTAGGAGGCACCGTGCTGTAATGAGGTTTTGTAAATTTTTATCTTAAGAAATCATTGCCGGCGGAGAAATGGAAATTCTTTTCGTTAAATGCCCTGTCAGTTTCAGTAATTGCAACCCGTAACGAAGCAATCGCGCAACTGCGCTTCATGAACAAAGAGAATGGAGCAAGTGTATTTTTTTTAAAGATAAATAAATAAAAAATACAATAGCTAACAAATGCTAAAGTACATTTGACGACATTTGTATATTATTATATTTATATTATATTTATACGTATTATTATTGTGTAAAGGATGAGCACATAGTTATTGCGCTAAATTTTACGTGTCTGTGAAGTAAAAAGTTATGGTTTATTTATTGCATTTTCATGTTAATCACGTTAAAATCATATTTCATTAACTTTTGTTAAACGATCATTCTTAATTTTTCTGAATAACGATAAACAAATCTTAGATAAAGAAAGTATCGGCGCGTCCCCAAGCTTTTCAGATAAGTTTGTGAGCCGAGAAAATTGAAAAACTTCTCGATAAAATTGTCCCACCACTACGACTTGCACTAAACTTAACCACCGTGTGCTCAATACATTCCAGAAACTAATTAAACTTTGGACATATACACAAAGAGTCTGTAGCGCAAGTTTCTTCTGACCAATTCTACGAAGTGGATTAAGCAACGACGCCTTCAAAACTAAATGCGTCATAATAAATACATAAAAGAACACACTAAGAAAAGTGAAATATTAAATAATCCAGTATATATAAACTCTTATATATACTTTAATTTAATTAATTTAACTTGCTACATCAAACTCTCAATAGTCCAATTCTTGACTGTAATCTTCACCTAATTTCAAATATTTAAGATGGAGAATTGATTTTTTATTTTATTTGACGCTAGAAAACAATAATAGGTACGTAAATAAATAAATATCGACTGATTCGAAGGAAGAAGTTTGATTTGCAATTCCAATCATGACGATAAACTTATTAATTAACCACTTAATCCAAATTGCTTAATCGCTTCATAAATGTTTATAAATTTTATCTAGCTTATAAATATGATATTTCTCTCTCTCTCTCTCTCTCTCTCTCTCTCTCTTTCTCTCTTTCTCTCTCTCTCTCTCTCTCTCTCTCTCTCTCTCTCACGAGAGACTAAACGAGACGATACGAGAAATACATCGCTCTTACGGATGAAGAAGCGAGGCAGACAGGATAAATCGGCCGAAATTCGCGGATCGCTTCGCATCGCCGGTTCGACAATTAAGCGAAAGCCGAACCGTATCGAGTGGCAAAATATTTGCAGAAATGTGGCATCGCCGATAACGGTCGGTAACTCGTTGGCAGCCGTACTAGGAATGTGAGATATGGGTGGAACTCGATCGACATCCAAATGAAGCATGCTACAGAGTCGGCAAGTGCCTGGCTGGATATTATAGACCTGTGAACGAGGCTGAGGGGTGGTTTCGCGCTAAATTGAAACGCTCGAAGGTAACGTCTAATGAAAGCACAAGCGCGGGAGCTAATATCCACCCCACTAGAATGTAATAATTTCAGAATGGTACTTCAGAGAGAGCTGTACTTGTGCAACAAAGGTTAACCACGCGAACAGCTATTCGCGATCGCGTAGCGAGAAATCGCCGAGTCCGGCGTGGAAAAGTACCCGGGGCGCCCAGGTGCGCGCGATTTATCGCGAGTTACCGAGTCGGATGATCCGCGTACGCATGCTGCGCGTTACGTCAGATACCCTGCCAGAAATAAGGATCATTGAGATTGGCCCGGAAGACGAACTCGCGATTGATATATCAACCGTAGAGTCCTGAGAGCGAGATAGCTCTCTGACGAATCGAAAATCAAAATTCGTTTTGAGACTCGTTAAAAAGCGCGACGGACTTTATCAAGACGGTCAATTATGTGTTTGTACAAACTGCGATGACCATTTAGTGTTTGTCAAATGACAGATTTTACAATCTAATCGGAGGAATCAGCTTATGTTTAATATGTCGGGGAAATATTTTATTTTTATACTATATTAAACGGCGTTTGATTAAAACCGAAATAGGAAATTCATAATTTTCGTCATATATGACATTTAATTTGTTTAGAGGGAAAAATAATTGAAATTCAAAAATAACATTAGGGTTTATATTTCTTATTGATATATTGCACCATATTACATAATGCAATCGTCTATGCGAAACGAGTATTTAAGTTTTATATTTCTACCTAAAAAAGAAGTTATTAAACACGTTTGTCAAGCTAGTGATTATTTTATTGTATAACGGTATCACTTATTCAGAAAAAATCGAGACGTCTTCATTGCATTGAGCTTCATTGGCTCGGAAGAAAAAGCGGATTATATGATGTAACTCGATGAGATTTTCAAGAAGGTACTTCTTTAAATTAAAGATGTACTGAAAACATCAAGACATATTTCTCTTATATATATCCTCCTTCCCTCTCCCCCGCTATCTACGACATTTTCTTACAAGATGTAAGTAATTGCCTGACGTTAAGAGGCTGCTTAAAACAAAGTGGTCAACATACGTAACGCGTCTGTCTGAAGATACAAGATCTATATTTATGACACGTACATAATTCAATTATCACACAAAAATGATATATTCTATCGTAATATGTTCATCACGATACGGATTTAAAGTATCGATTAATTAAATCCATCAATTGCCAACAACAAATGTAACAACGAGTTAACGTTACCTTCTTTGTATCAGATGTCATTTTAGAGATTTAAATTTTGATATTTCTGTTTTGCATTAGCTGCCTGTACGAAACAGCAAATATTAGTTGGAGTTATTACGGTACAATCAAACGAAGCTTACTCTTTTTTTGCATCGTAATATTTCATTGCAGTTAGCAATGAAGTTTTACGAGTATAGCTGCCGGATAAACCTTGATAACTGACAGTAATCTACTCTAGACGGGTCGATAGCTACGAAAGCCCGGTATAAAAATAATATCGAAGAGTCCGGCGTGTGTAAGTGCATCCGTAAAATGAATTTTGTTGGAGGACCATCTCTCTCGTAAGCGTAAACGCTTGCGCGTGCGTGCGTGCGTTGACGGAGGGCGGAGGGGACGTGAGAGCATGTAGGTGCTGTAAGCACAAATTGCCACAAATTGGAGAAAATTGAATGAAGCTTACAGCTTAACGAAGGCACTAAACCCTTGCGGAACGACCTATCTCAACATGCAGCCCATTTTCGTGATAAGTGAGGAGATGTCGTGCGTTTAAAACACTTTAACCAGGACAACGCTGCGACGCCTCGGTATCGCTGATATTTCTACTGTCAATATTTCCTGAAGATTTCTGTATTTATCGCGACGATGGATATTGCCTGTAAGGCAGGGTAGAACTAAGCTTTCGTTTTACTCGAACCGTATCATGTTAGATAAAAGATGTATTGTATTTTTCACATTTTTGAAAAGTAAAGAATACGATGTTTAATGAGACGCATCCACCTACTTTACTATAGAGTCTTTTAGCATATTGTAAAATGTTAATAAAAGTAAAATTCTTTATTGCACCGATACTTATAATTGGTATGTGGACAAATTAATTTAATTTATTTTAATTTACTTTATTTTTCTTTTTATATTACTATTCTGCTTTATTTATAGTATTTCGTTGTTTGAAGTGTTATTTTGGCAAAAATGTGTTAATGGAATATTTGAAAATTATTCACATTTTATTATTCATTACATAAAATGTAGGTGGGGGAGTAACTGTTTTTATACATATTATTATGTATTTTTGTATTATTACGTATTTTATTTCAAATATTTCATTATATTCAAAATTTCAAATCTCTGCTAATTATTAAGTAAAATACAGAACGTTATTCTCTTTTTTATATAACTAAACTTTTATATTACTTTTATATTTATATTACGATCTTATCGGTAAAAAGATATATTATTTCTGTAGTCAACACGGTTCGACAAAAGATTGTTATGTTGATATTTGTTATTAGTTTATTATAAGGAGCTGTAGTCCGAATATTGAAAAGAACGAACACTTGCCTGAAACGACAAAAGATTTTGATTTTCCGATAGAAAAAGGTCGTTATCGAAGTACTTCGCCGCCGCTGAAGAACTCCGAAACGACCGTAACCGGTGAGAGAACTGGAAGGGAGAGTTCGAAGCACACGGTACAAAAAGAGAAGGGGACAGTCAGAGAGAGAAAGAAGGGACGGGATGAGGAAGGGAGAAGGGGGAAGGATGGAAGAGGGCGAGGTTGAAGGAAAAAGAGTGGAAAAAGAGGAGGACGGCATGGCGGTTTGCAGCAAACAGAGGACAGTGACTAGAGCGAGAGAGGCGTGCGAGACGTGGAATATGTCTGGCGTATGTGGAGAAGCTTGTACACTCCCCCGGGATCGTTATGGGGGCATTCCGGCTTCTGGTATGTAATATCAGAAATTCCTGTCTACCTGTGTGTCGCCTGTTGCCCGTGCGCGATGTTCCAATTGGAGCGGGCGAAACGCGCGCCCGTGCGATGCGAAAGTGGTATTACTTGTGCGCCGGCGGTAGGGCAGGACGTAGGGCTGGATCACCGACGCTCAGGAGGATAAAATTATTCCACGCGTTGAAAATTAGCTGCGCGGGAGAGTCTGATATAGAAGCCATCGTCGTCTGCGTGTTTGGCTCTCGAAATGAATACTTATCGGTGAAAGGAATATGTAGCACGTAATAATATTCATCGCGCTTAACGTATAACGCCAAGAGCATCTCCTCGCTGTTTGATACTTTGCTTTGACATGGAATTAATTAAAATTTCATGTACGTTTTAGTAAATAAAAAAAATTTATATTTTATATAGATAATATTTGCTTTTAAAAATGTATGAGATAAATAAATATTATACTTTACTTGTTCTAATATTGATATCAATGATTATTATATTTATATAATTATTATATTAATTTTTAATAACGTATGCAGTCTATTTAAAACACTAATTGAAAATGTAATATAGAAAATTCCAAGAAGCACATTTCTTCATGTTGAAATATAATTTTAAAAAAGAGAATATATCACTGTAATTATACACATAGTAACAATTAATGAAAATTATTTATTAACATATTAATTAACCCTATGTTTAATATATCAATTCCTTAATATTTGTATTAATTTAACTGCCATTAGCCATCTCCCATTACAAACCTATGCACGGATCTTTGAAGATATACTGCAACCTTTCGACGCAATGCATTCGAACGATGTATATAGAGAGGATTTTGGTTTCGTCGCGTGGTAGGGTAGTTTTAGCCAGAGGCATCGGTTGTCTGCATTCGACACATTGTCAATTTGCCGCTGCTCGTCGCGTCTGTTTAAAATCGATCGTGCCAGGGCACACATACCTGCCTACCAAATACATTTTCGGTTTACGAGTGCCGTAGACGTCACTCCCGTTCTCTAACAATGCGCTAAAAAAATAGTCGCTTTTGTTCGATTCCTGCCCGCCGCCAACATGATTGGGGAGCGGGGGAGAGGGGGTCATATGTATTAATGTCTCCAATGATTTTCGAAAATATACATATAGCGGTGTTTCAATCGAAGTTATTTTCATCACTTTCGTGTAGGTTTTACCTCACAATTTGCTGTTATGAACAAATAACTTCTTTCACGGACTGATTTCATCGACGCGGCGCCGGCTTCGATATGTTTTTCCACTTATTTTCTTGAGCATATTTTCCATTGATGAGATAAATTTCTGTGTTGTTTGTTATTTAGAAATAATATATAAAATAACGTTTAGAGCTATATATATATTGTCTATTTTATTTAAAAAAACCGTATTATGAAAGAAGACTCACATTTTTTCTTTTTTTTTCTACGCTATGTTTGATTTCTCATAAGCATCATAAACAAATTAGAAATAGCTCATTTATTTCACAATTTTCAAGAAAATTTTTCCTCTGGTAATTAGAACAATAAGATTATATATACAATGATAGTAGAAGGCGACAGCAAAAATTCAAATTAAACCTGTGGCCGATGGCTAGCAATCTTGCTAGCCTGAATATCGTGATCACATCGAAAATGAGAACCACAAACGCGATATATTTGAAGTATGATGTGACTGAGAATTCCGTACAGGCGAGCAGCGCATTCCACGTGATATCTATTTCATTATAGGGGAGATTCCGCAGTATTTTTGCAATTATATGCAGCGATCATCGCCACTGGTTACACAGGTTATACCGTTCATATTGTGTTTGCGAATATTGTCGCAATATAGTCGAAATTTCTCGGGGACGGCCATGTGATCGAATACTCGGACCAGCGACGTTAATTATCTTTAATCCAATTAGCTATGTATTTGCATATGCCGACTACGATGTTTTCGAGCGTTCGCGTCTGCGCTCATTAGCGCGGTGGATATGATGCAAATAAACGAAAAATGAGCTCGCAAAAGGTGTGACGCGCGCTACCTGAAAAGTATAATTAAAAATTACATCTCCGTCACATATTCGCGATGCTTCCTTGCACGCTCGAGAAATAATTTTGTATAATAAGCCCTCCTTTATACGTACATATTATCATAAATTGTTTGTATACTTAGCAATTTTCTTAATTATCTAATGATACGGAAGATTACATGTATATATATCTGACCATAAATGAAAATAAATTAAATTAAATAAAAACCTTGCAAAGAGTGAGATAGAAGAAATTGAATGTCATCGAATAAGAAAGTCGCGAATAGCGAATTCTATCAGCAACACATAGCATTACTAATTAAAAGACTCGAGGCATATGCGCGAAGAATATTAAAATTTATTAATTAAAACCATCGCCAATTATTCCTGAATTAACAACAGAACGAGAGAGACGGCCGGAGCCACTTTATCATGTTTATTAAATATCTTCGATCCATCCTCTTATCCCCTTCTTTCGCGTAAGAAGAGATATGAGTATATGGTATGCACGTACAATATGACATAACATAGAATACATAAGCCCATTACTCTTTTCCCCTCACTTACTCTTGATTTTAAGGACATAGAAAAAATATCTTCAACCGGGTATATCTCTCATTAATAAAGATTTTTAATTTTATTCTTCTACACATTAACAATAAAATCATTTAGAACGAATTAAAAAATATATTATAAGTATAAGATATATACATTTATTTCGCGTAAAGCAGCAGAAAATTTCTCGAAAAAATTTAATGCGGATCTTAACTATTGTGTATATAACTCTGTAACTATTGCGAACATATATAATATGTACAAACATTAAAAGTAATGTGTGAATGTTTATATTATCATATCATATGATATCATAAAAAGAGAAAACTAAATATTAAGTTACATGGTTTATACATAGTAATTTGAATTTTTATCGGTCTTAGTTTTTTAATGGATTGTAGAGATTATTTTTACAGTGGATAATAAAATAATAAAATAAATTTTGTAAATTATTATAAAAGTTATTATTATTATTTATATTAAATATTATTTTGCTGGTTACAGTAATATAATTAACAAAAGTCACTCGAGATTTCTCTAGTTTGTGAAGAATAGCAATTATTTCACTAGAGTCATAAATTACGATACAATATCGATATTTAATGTTAATATATTAACTATACTATTGTTGTTTACAAATTACTAATGTACATGACAAATTACTGATGTAAATGCGACTTCAAATTCGTGAAAGAATTTGTCATTAAAATTTAATTTAATGGGAGTGAAATACTCTGTATATTAATTTGTGATATTAATAAGCCATTTAAAAGCACTAAAAGCAGAATAGTCCGTTCATCTATGAATGTTAGTTATTTTAATACAACTATGAAAAATATTAATGATCTGATTTATATTACAAAAAAAGCTTAATTAATTACAGAATTTATATGTTAAGGAAATAAAATTGATTAATTTTAGATTATATATTTAAATATGTGTGTTATAATGTATATATATGTAATGTATATTAAAATATAACTTTAAAGAGTATTAGTTTTTCAAATAAATAAAATTAATTATGAAAATTATAGAAATAAATTATATAATGTTTGGTATATAGCGCTATAACTATAACATATGCTAAACAGTAATTGTATTAATTCTAGCGAATTAATAATAAGCTACCCATTTTTTATACAGTGTTAATGAATAGGTGACAATCATACAAAATGTAACCATTTCCCTCTAATGCTTTTCGTATAGACCAAAAAGCAAACGTGACCACTTCGAGCGAATCTGAGATTTTAATAAATTAACATGAACATTATCCGGCGTAATTACAAAACTACCGGCGTTACATGTATCCCTTGCGATCGTCGCAAATAGAATGGAATGCCATTCATGTAGGATCGCGAGATCGTGCGTTGGCGGGTCAAGCAAAGCGTTAGGAGCCATCGCGAAACTTCCGTTTCGCGCTGCACGGGACTGCCGCGTTATAAAAAGGGGTAGCTATTGAATTAAAAGGACGTAGAGCGAATAAGGTGGGCCGCGCAACGAGAAAGCGAGATCGCGGCCGGGCGAGAGATTCAGGCGAGAGAGCGAGCACGCGAGGGTGGAAAAGCGTATAGCGTGGCGAGAGAGGACGTGAAACAGCGCGATGCGGGGGCGAGGGGAGGGGGGGTGGATGAGGACGATGAGGACGGAGAATAGAGTGAAACGCTCGGATTCGGGAAGGGGGAGGAAGAAAGGCGGAGGAAATGAGAAGAAGAGGGCTCTCTCGTCTCCTTCGGCCGGTCGTCTGCTCGCATCTCTCTCCTCTCTCCCGCACATCACCGCGCCGAGCGTCCGCGCGCGCTCTTGCCGGCCATAAAAATAAAATTTCAATAAATCTCCGCCGCGCGAAAACTAGTGGGGCATCCAGAGGGCGGGCCACCCGCTCATTGGAGCTGCGTTCGCGGCGGTTACCGCCTACCACAAAGCGGAGACGGCGAAAGAGACGGTAACCTGGATAGAGTTTACCTCGGGATATGGGCAACCCTCGCATGGCTACCAACCATTGCGGCCCGGCGACGGAAAATCCGACGACGGGGTACCTCCGGGGTCCGAGATTCCACGCTCGCTTCCTACGTCTATCACCACCGGCCGCCTTACCTCTTTTTACTCCGACTCTTCCGATGCGATGTCTCTCGGCCTGTCCTCTCTGTCACCCCCGTCTCCTGTTCGAGCGCGCACTCTGATCTCACCGATTGATTACTGCATGGTAACGTTTAACGTTTAACTTTCGCGCTATCGCCGGTGTAATCATGACAATTTTTAACATAGTTAAATGAATTTTGTAGGAGAAAACTTTTCAATTTCGAGCAGAATAAGATATAAATATAATAGCCCTCTCTTGAGGGGAAAATTAATTCAGTACTCCATCACGATCGCCATTTTAATATTCTAGAATAGATAATGGGTAGTTTTTACTTGAAAGTAAATTTAGTATTTTGATAATTAATATTTCGTTCCTCCTGAAAATAAACGAATGAACAAAATTTCGATCGCTGCGAGAGCGAGATTTGGAATGAAAGGTGCTGTCGCGGCTAGATACCTTCCTGGGTTCTGGTGTTGGATCTGAAGGATAGGAGCGATTTAATATCACGCCCACCAACGGAGAACGCGGGGTGGTAGGGACAACCGCGAGCCGATGGCGGAAGCGAGAGATCGGCGATGCGCGCTTTGACGCGAACGGGACGCCGATATTCCCGCCAAGCCGGCGCGAGTGGGGGAGTTCGGATATGGCAGTCGGCCAGTTCGCTGTTTGCCTTCCTGAGGCACGGGCCGGTCCTCAGGCTCGTCTGTACACCCAAGTACTCATCCAGGAAGGCCCCGTGCGTCGCGCCGCCAGTCGCAGATTTTTTTTCCCGTCCGTGGTTCCTCGAGAGTTGAGGGTGAGGTGCTCGCGGTGTCACGCGGATTTCCGCTTCCGCGTCCTGTATCGGAGCTACGCTCCCGGGGTTGAGCGGCATGCTCAACAATATCACCGCCGGCGGTTCCGTACACGGTATCTCCGGTAAGTACCGTACACACTTGAGCCAGAAATTCCCTCCCCATCCGGTTGTGCGTCGAGGAAACTGTGAAATTGTTATAGCGATCTCGTCAATACGAATAATATTTTTGACGTTCGTCTGTTGAATGTCAATTGAAACTCGCCGTGTAGGACTGAGCTCCCGAATTCCCTTAGAAATCCTGAAGCTGGCCGAGATTCGCGGTACCCATTGGTTTTCTTCGTTCTGCGCTTCAAATCCAAGTTTTCTGTTTTAAATGTTCTTAAACTAGTTGAGAATAATTGTTCAGAATGGCTGAGAATAATGTTCACTGGGATAATTGAGTGTATATTTTGAATAGAAAAATTTAGCGCGGGATTAGTACAAAATTATGAATCGTATTATTATGACTGGCCGATTATATGAGTTAAGGTTTAATTTATTTAGTGTCGGTCAAGTCTATCGTATCGATTATTGCAATCATATTTTTGGCGTTGCAAAAATTAATAACGTTACAGTTATCTCACATATGTCACTAAGTGCGGACCACACACGCGGTACCTAATGAGTGAAACGTCATTACTTCACTTACAATCAGTTATGTACAGCAAATGCATTTCGATCACGAACAGCAAACGTAACTTGCAACCGGAGTTCCTCGGAAGTCATCGATGTCTCGCCGACGGTACCACGCGCGTCGCTTTCGATGTACAATCCAGTGTTCCGTACGTTCCGTATATTGAGTCAAAAAGAATTTTTAACCGACGTGAAAGACATCGTGAAGTGTTGGGCGATCCAATCGGATCAAGTACAAACTCTCTCAGGATTAAGTGTCAATCGCAGGTTTCATCAATTTTAATAGCGGCAGCCGATTTCACCCACATTGACGAAAGTACTAAATTTGTCTAATTATAGTAAAAATTGAGAAGAAATGTGAGACTGAATAATCATAATAACATATTTTATCTGTAACCGACATTGTCGTGACAAGTATAACAATTATTTATCGGCGCAATTCATCGCTGTGTCTGTCGACTGTCGACATTATGGAATATTAGAAAGTAACGCACGTCACTTTTGCGAATCTCACGTTTGTATCTGATGCAAATTGTGATGAGGGAAGACGGAAATAGCGCGATATAATGATAGTGTTAAACTTTGATACTTCAGTCTTAGATTTCAAAGGCGGCGCCAAGTACCGCTGTAGCATCAGGTGTCCCATAAGAAGTGTGTTTCTTCATAGCTTTTATAGTGCGCGAGCTAGTTTATTTTAAGCTTAGCGTGTCAGCTTTTTGTTCGCGTATAACGTGGCATTATCATGTCGGTCTACTGCAATTAAAAATTACAATTGAAAGTGACGTCGTTAATTAATCAGACATTATTACGAGTACCATGAGTATTCCCGGTCTAATTGCTTGCCATTAGCATTCGTATTTTCGTAAAGAAACTTTCAAGACTATTTAAGATGAAATAAAATCCATCGGGAAGAAATATCGAGCGCTAAATAGTTTCCATTTAAATAGATTTGGTTATAAATTTAGTTGTTTAATTTTAAACCCTCCTAAATCTTTTACGTGCATTATTATAGGTCACATAGCTCCGTTAAAGTTAATTACATGCCGTTTACGGTAAAATTTATAACAGAAATATCCGTACAATTTGTGATGATAATTGCGTCGGCTAAAATATATAGAAAGTGGCTTTTGAATGTCAACTATCGATAGCGAATCGGAAATCTTCTAGACAATATGCGTTTCTTGTATAAAACGAAAATTAATAAAACTGATTATAATGTATTGTTCAATAATTGTTATTAAAATTTGATAATTGTACTCTGCACTGCTTAATACTTTTGTTTTGATCCACGAATTTTATGAATCTATCTTTTTAAAGCTCATTTCTAAGCTCGACATATGATTTCACATGCTTGCAAAAAAGATAAATTAGGAATAGATCCGGATTTCTCTCAAGTCAATTTGACTTTCATCACCCGTCGGTTGGTGTAGGGACTGCCTGGCTAATCCACTATCAGTAATCCTGCGCAGCTATGGATTGTAATTAATATCGTGTAACTTACTACGAATATTTATTGTATTGATATAGATACTCAAAAAATCACGTTTTTTGCACCAGTTTTTTATTTAATTTTGTGTATTGTTTTGCAAAAAAACTATGTTTCTTTAATACATTTCTATGTAAAAGATGTTTATTATTTCAATTTTTATTTTTCTTCGGTATTTGCACAATAAAATCATGATATAAATAATAGTCGCAAATCTTTTATGAAGAATGAACAATTAATAAATTTATTTATCTTTTATCTTGTAAAAGTTAAGTAATTACCTGTTAATTATCTGACTTCTACTCTGTATATAGTACTAAAATGTTTTCTTTGATTGTAGTAAAATTGTAAATTTACTTTTTAAGTTAGCGAAATTTTTCTTTTTCGCGGTAGGTTTATTTTCTAAAGTTATAAATGGGAAAATCGATAGAGAATGAAAATCGAGGGTGGAAAATCGCACGAAAGAATAGTGAGACGGTGCCGGTAACACGTGACGTTGCACGTCTTCGATCTCCTCCATCTCAAGAAAGCCGCTTCTCGAGTTTGATGATCTTAATTACCTCAACACTGATTACATTACGCGAGAAGTTGAGGAACGGTTTAGAGAGTTAGAATGTTGCAGGTGGCGAGGACTGAGTAAAGCGTTACACGTTAACCAGATTAAAAGAAAGTTATAGCTCCATTTTTTTCGCGTTAAGCGTTAAGCGTTGATTTTTTTCCGTCATACTTACTTTGTCATGAAATTTACACACTTAATTGTGTCTCGTTCAATTTCAGATTAACATTATTGTGTTTATCCGAATGAATTGAACAGCGACAACGTATGCGAATAGCGAAAGAATTTTTCTTTCTCTCTCTCTCTCTTGAAACTATTGATATTCATTAAGATCTTGATTTTATTCAAACGATCGTAATCGTCGTATCATCTGGAGTGATTATATCTGAGTTTACGCGTGATAGACGTCACAAGCGACGTCGCGCTTGTTTCTCATAAATCGCACTTATCTGTCTTCCGTCAAATAAGATCAAGCATATATTATACTTACTAACGGCCGCGGCCAATTCGCGACTGCATCGATACGTCTTCAATTACCAGCCTTCAATTTATCAAAAAATGAGATTTGGCCCTCGGGAACGTTGTGCGCGCATCTCGCCATACTTAAAGTGTGTCCGTTAAAATTTTTTATGATATACGTTAATTGCATTTGGTGCATCGGCCATCCATTGAGACAAGGCGGGCACACAGCTCGCGAGCGTGACACGCGAATAAATACGTCTGTCACGACATTTCCGGATAGTAATGTGATTTATGACTTTATTATTCAGACGTTTCAAGCGCGGGCGGCTGTCAATCACGAGGTTTTCAAATGTCGATAAACGCGCGGCCGAACGTTATAAAAATTTTGTGTTTTTTTTTTCTACAGCCGCTTCACGCATCCTGAATTACCGCGCGATACTCCATGAGCGAAAAAAAATACACGTGTAGAACGAATGCCTATAGTCGCATCCCACGTGATCCTTTAGTGATTAGCGTTCTAATTTGATTATGATCTTCGATAATCCGGTCAATTAATGCGGGATTAAATAATCATTCTCAATCTTTAACAAGAGGGAAGGAAGGTATCTCGAAGTAATACGAGTGTAATTACGCAAAGTAAATGTTAGAGGAGAAATTTTTCTCTTTGTAGGAGATGCAACATAGCACTTTGTGATTCACGTGGCACTGTGATTGCGCGCGATTTTTGTAACAACAGAGTTCATTGTATACGGAGAATCTCGATGAAGACAAAATAATTCACGTATAAGAATTTAAATTCTTATCAAATAAAGAGGCTCATAAATACCGGGACTATTAAATCCTTTATAATAAAAACAAAATCATTAAATGTCTGTAACGTAAATAGAAAGATTTGTCGTAAAATCCATTCATTTAGAGATATACTCATTCAGTTAAGTTTTACCTACATGTTGATTTATTTGATTTAATAATTTAATATCGATTCTCGGTATTTCTATATGTATTACTTTATATTTACTGTCGCAAACGAAACTAATAGAATATTCTATATATTCTGCATTCATTTTATTACTAAAAGTCTGCATATTTAAATAAAATTATTAAATAATAAATTTGTATAAAATGCAATGAAAAGTTTCTTTTAGAAAATCTCTTTCATACAATTGAAAATAATACTCTCTTCATAGTTTTTTAAAAGTCTTAACATTTTAACATAGAAATTTAAAAAAAATAGAGCTGTGAAATCTTTTTGTAAACGGGAAAGTCTTTGTACCAAATTTTATGAAAAATTTTTCACATTTATAAATGTCAATATAAATGTCAAAACTAATAATAATCGTTTCGCACGAGTTACGCCATTGTTTCAAATCTTTTCTATTTTTCGCGCAGCTCCATCGCATTTATTTCATCGCATTGTCGCTCTCGGCGGGTGGAAATTTTTAACGAGCTTCTTCTTTTCCTCCTTAGTGACGCAGAAGATGCGTCTACGTCGCGGTCGTAGCTGACTAAACTAGTTTACCTCATTACGTAAGCATCTTTGACAATGCACAACGACGTTGCGATACCCGCGATCTGACACGGAGTAGTGTGGGCGTACTGATCTGAGATGGACACCCTCCACGATACAACGATACATTCACGTATGCACGTAACATACACGTAACATACACACGGTGTCACGCTCGTGTACGCAGACACGAGGCGTACATGTGTACGTACGTGTATGGATGTACCTACCTTGCAAGTGCGTGGAATATCGGGACATGTGTTTGCCCGCCTAGAAGTCCAGAGTATACGGTGACGATTCTCGCACCTCCTCGCTAAGTGGTCCGTACACCCCTCGGCCAGCTTCTGCTCCTATACAAATTTAAACTACGTAGAGCGGGCGCGTGGGGCGGGCGAGCGAGAGGCATGTGCGGAGCACGAGGAAGCCCGGCGGAAAGAAAAAAGATGGGAGAAAACTGAAGCGGCACGTCTTCTTTTTTTCTCTGCTTCTTACCTACCTCATCGCTGCACGCACGTAGGAGCGAAGGATGCGCAAGATCTGAAGCGGTACGAGAAGGAGCACGGCGTGCTGGGTGTGAATCTGGGCTCCGGTCTGTCCGCGGGTGGTGGCCTCACGCTTCATCAGGAATTGATCATGACTATGCCCGGCACAGGTACGTAAGCTCGCCGTCACGTTTGCTTACGTTCGATCTCGTCGGCCGAGAATCATTCAAGAAGACACACGGCGAACGATTAACTTACATGAGTCGCAAGCTCAACTTTCCATCTCTCAATTTTGACGGTAGAAATGCATTTCACGAAGCTATTAAAAAGAGAGTGAATAAATAAAAGTATGAAGAATTTAGCATCCTCCTATTTTATAAGTATACGCCTTTTATTTGCGTTATAAGGTAACATTAACATTGCGAAATCGCGAATGATTTGCGATTGAGCGAATGACGGATTTTATCTGTTCATTAAATAAGCTGGATGATGGTAAATGGAAAGATGAATCGCATCGATTTTCCACGAATGCGCTACGTGAGCAGCTGCAATAAGCGTATGAGATATTCCCAGAACGAATTGCGCGATGTTTTCGTGATGAGTTAAAAGGCGAAATCATTTTGCTGAATGCAACAGCATATTTTTATATTATTTAGGAGAATAGTTTGAGTACGTTGAGAAAAAGATATAACACGAATATCAGTCATTTATCTCAGTTTACATTTTAACCCTTATAACATAAACTTAATGTAATTTTTGTATTGAGTTAAATTTATTAATAATTCGTAATTTAAGAAAAAAATGCAACTTTAAAAAGTATATATACACCTAGAGAATTTGATAATAAAAACTAGTACTGTATTTTTAAGAGATCAATTTTTAAAATTAATTATTAGTCCGGATTTGATGCTAAATTAGCCACGTCATTTTCACATGTCATTTTTACATGTCATTTTTACATGTTATTTTTACATGTTATTTTCAAATGTTAACAGTTACATAACTAAAATTTAGAAGCAAAAACATGTATTAAATATACAATGGCTCTTTAAATTTGCTGTTGACCAATGTGCAGCACATGTTAGGATCATTCAGCGTAACTATGAAATATTTTGCTTAGAATCTAAGATATTTATTAATAATTATTGTATAAGTTAATAAAACTGATAATTCTTCATTTAATAAATATCTCGATATCATTAGGACGTGATAAAAGATCTTTTTCGATACTATACTTGCTTTGATCGATTTTACACTCTCTTCTATAAGGATGATTTTTTTCCGATAACGATACATTTCAAAATAAGTAGATTGTACACTACAATTTTATTTCCTCTCTTTTAAAATGTAAGAGAGGAAACGTAACGCTTTATTCTTTAATTATCCTTTCAATTAGCGATTTGTTCTACTATTAAAGATAATTGAAATCAGAGAAAATTTTACGTTTATATTATTTAACCGTGGTTTTGCATTTTAGGTGGCGCGGCTGGGATCGGGCAAGGCGATGACAAACCCGCAAAGCAGAAGCGACATCGGACGCGTTTTACACCGGCCCAGCTCAACGAGCTGGAAAGGTGTTTCGGCAAAACTCACTACCCGGATATCTTTCTGAGGGAGGAAATAGCACTAAGGATCGGCCTCACGGAAAGTCGCGTTCAGGTAGGTGTGGTCAAAATGTACACACTGCCGTTGCGTTGGCACGAAATGATTAATTTCAATGTGCGCCAGAGAACTTATCGCGTGACTTCGCGTTCACCGCCGTGACAGAATTACACGCCAATCTTTACGTTATGCACGTTAAAATAGTTACAATTCGGGATTATGGTTCGGACACTTATTTAAATCAGCTACTATGTAAAAAGAAGATATGACTCAACTCTTTTTTTTTTTACAATTCGGCCCATCGGAGAAATTAATTATCTTTTTCCCAGAAAATCAGGTTTAATTTTTCGTATCATATACGTCATATGCTTTCTGCAATGACCGATTCATTTGTATAAGTGCCTCAATTATTGTGGTGATTTATTATCGTTATAAATATTATTATATAAATATGGAGCGGATCTCCGACACGCATGAATGAAATGATAATATGCTGGACATAGGATCGTAAGGACAAACGCGTTTTTATAAACATTTATAAATATAAAATAATGTTTTCGACGCGTAAAAATTTGGACACGGACATATAGCGTATTTTAGAGCATGTTATAGAGCGTTATAAAGTAGCATAAATTGTCGTATGGTGACCTCGCGGTTATCCTCAGAAACGTAACCCAGACAGGACCGGAACTCCGGCGGAATCAATTGTGCCGGCCTACCGTGGCTTTTTGGATTAAAGTGAAACTTGGAGCACAGCAGCTAAGCCCTCGCCCTGCGGGGTTCCGAATTTTGGTGGGTTCTACTTGGTTGCGAGTCGACCGCGAAACTTTGCGGAAGCTCGCAAGTCCCGCCTCTGGCATCAGGAATTCCGGGATCAAAGATCCAGAAATCTCAACCGCGGCAGGCGGTTCCCCCCCAAAAGCTGTGCTCTCCTGCTGGTATCGATCCTGCAAAAGCTAGTGTCGATCCATTAAAATCTTCTTAATGTGAAGATATACAAAATGTATGTATGGCTTCATCATGAATTAGGATAATTATAGTTGAATCTTGTTATTGCCCGACATGTAATTGAGAAAAAAAAGTATTATTTTACTCGTAAAATAAAACTTTTAATTTTTCCTTAAAAATAACATTTTCCAAGGAATGATTTAAAAGAGAGCTAGTTATATTGTATTAATACGCAGAGATGTAACGAATGAAAAATAGCGTATGTTAACGAGAAACATTAAAAATAGACGCATCGGCAATAAATGTCGAATCGAATTAAAAAAGGCATGATAAATCGAGACATCTTCCGTATTATAATTTAACGAGCATAATGTGTTTTTGACAGCGAGAATACACTCGTGGTTTCCGCGGTTTATCTAAATATGGACCTGACGGAAATCTCAGAATTTATGAAATAAAAAGGCTTGAATTCCCCTGTCTTATTCATCTAAAAGTTTATCGACCTCTTCGTTTGATTATTGGGTGCATTATTAGCACGTATCTCATTAAAGATCCGACAGAAAAATTAACCAACGATATATTTGGCTTCAAAATAACTTATAGTTTCACGCAATGATAAAATTTAAAACGATGAAGAGTGCAATGGTCACTGAAAATGATAAAAATCAATAAAGAGCATTATAAACGTATTATAACTTACTTTGCAAATACTTGCAATTAGTATCAGTATGTTATTTCACTCGATTGGAAAGAGGATAGGGGATTATTTTGCATCACGTTAAAACGAGGGTAACGTTCTTAAATATCTGCAGTTTCTTAATTATATTCTTAATCTTTACGTCTTGACGAGAATTTTATGCGTCAAATTAACTCAAAAGCAGGTCACGCGAACCAGCTAAAAAATTGTCCTTTCGATCGGATTTGACCAACGCAAGAGGGTGATTTTGGCCTCCCTGCGGGCTATCAGCTGACAGAACTTTTTTAAGTCTCCGGGGCACGTCTAGAAAAACGGAGTTAATAGAAATTCATGAAAATTTTATTCGCAACTTGGAGGCGTCAGTCAAGCCGGGCGTTGTGCTGCATATCAAGCAGCTACGCTTCTCCATCCCTCTCGCCGTGCGCGTATATAAATTCGCACATGCGAGTCGTACCGTGTACGACGCTTATCCCCGTATTTATTCGCTGTGTTAATTAAATATCTGTCTGCACGGCGAGAACAGTTATCTAGATATCGTCGATTAAGGATACTTTGTAATCGAGATAATCTTAGTCGCGTGATAAAAAGAGAGCTTCTAAAATCAACTGAGATACTCCAGGGTTTGCAGCGGTGAATTTTAATTTGAGTCGCTTATCATTTTGCGATTGAAATCGTTTTTACGATATCTCGCGCGGCTATTCTTATTATACATTTTTAACAAGTCGATACTCCCCGGTCCATATTATCGCCGATGTCTGCCTTGATTTCTAATTTTTACATCGCGTCAGAATAGCGCGACACATTGACCCCGGCGTACGCCTTTCAGTTGTTTAACGAATTAGTGGTTTCAAAGTCACCCGTGGTACTCGGTGACTTCTTCGCCTCCGATCCCGTAGTAGCGCGTATTCGTATTCGGCAACGCGACGCGGGAAACGTCAGGCGAGAGAAAATAAAAAAAAAAAAACAAACACCAAAAAAAAAGGAAGAAAAAGGAAAGCTGAAAGATAGAACAGAGAAAGAAAAGGGAACGGGAGAGAAAACGGACCGGGATTCGTGGGTCTGTCGGGCGGCAGGCTGCCTAATTGAAAGAGGTTTTCTGTAGGCGAGGGTAGACATCAGCGTGAACGAAGCGTTTCCAAGGAAACCCGGCGGCGGGCACTCGTGTGGAGAGGGCCTTCGGCACCAATGGGGCTGCGAGGGAAAGGCGCCGGCGCTCAGCATCGCTATACTATCGAGCGTCGCTATCAAAGGTTTCTTGACTTGCCATGGCGGATCCATCGCGTGTTTTAAGGACCGCCAAGTAATCTCTTTTTATTTTTTCCTTTCTTCAATTCTTACCGGGCTGCCCCGCGCGTTACATGTCGATCATCTGCGATAATGAACTTGAATGGAAAAGATCCCGATCGGCGCTCGTGCCGCAGGACACGCCGCCGATCTCATTTCGCGCTCTGGGACATCAAAAATGTAACTACGCGTTTTCCCTTAATTATTTATGAAAATCTGATTACGTTTAGAAGTTCCGAAAATATGCGCATGTGTGTCTAAATCGTTTAAGGATTAAAACATTTCGGGATATTAATGGCTGACTTTCAAGGATCGTTTTTCGATAATTGATTGATTTGCGAGAAATTAAGTTTAGAGTTGGGAATTGAGGGACTCAGTCCACGAACCCATTCGTTTTTATAATTCACAATTTTACAATTCGGTACATTGTATGCAGCATAAATTATGATACTCCGCATCATTGATACAGTAAGCGTAATAGCTCTGTTGTATAATCGTTGCATTAATGGGTAGAAAATTGCTCGCTACGAGTGCGTTGCACATAATAACGAGGCAGCTCATTCCCTCTCTGTCCCTCCGATATAGCTGCGATAGTTACACAAGAATTGCTCCGCTCGCTCATTGATACGTATACTGTTTATCCAATCATCCTTTACATACGTTTGCTTCTTTTTAAATTTTATTATAACAATTTTGTCGAATAATTTTTCGAGCTTATAAACATATTTACGTTCTAAAATATCAAAATATTAGATGGGCCGATATTTTCCTTATTATTAAAAAAAATTGAAGTGTATTTCTCATTGTTATTACGCAAAATGCGTTTATATTAATTTTTAAACGAGAAGAAAACTATTTGTCGTTATAATTTGTTGCACTCAAAATTCGATCGATACCGCATGCGATAGAGATATTTCGAATGCAATCGGCATACACACACACGCACACACACATATACACACAATTACACACCGCTCTGGCAGAGCGAACGGTCGCATGGAGAGATTAATCAGTCACCATTTTTCCGATCGAGCGAAATGCGGCGGAACGATGGGAAGCATCCCTGATTAGCAACAAAATACTTGGAATAGCGTAATGAAATATTACGGTTCATCGATTTGTAATTTATTATCGCTCGAAGAGAGGCGTAATTGCTGCTCCATCTCTAATTCCCGTTAATGAACAACTATTAAATTGCGCGGGTAACGCATCGTGAGAACTGCTGTACAAACAACAATTATTTCGAAGTGGCATTATGCAGCTATTTGAAATTATGTGTAACATTTAATTAACGTCTTAATGCGATTATTGTTACGTTGCGAACTCGTTAGCGCGGCGATACGTATTGTCCTAAGACGCGTATCGGAGATACGCGCATTCCCGCGACGGCACCGCGAGATTTGACGTATATATGCGTATAGAATATAGCGAATTACCGGTACGCGCGCTCGTCCGAAATAAAATAATTAAGAGCCGCCGACTTTATCGCTGAAAAATGCACGGGTTTTTGGTGAGTGTTCGCTCCGCTTAATTAGCCGTAATGGACATAATGAATTTTACATTAGACCGAGTTTTATCATTTTCGAATAAAAAAAAAAGGGTAACTCACGTATTACTCTCATACACCCAGCGTGTTACCCGGTTTGCAGAGCGCGGTGTCGCTAAGCGCAACCAACCCCTCCAGTTGCATCGAAATATAGTCGTTCGGCTGTTGTATTTGACGACTGCTTTCCATAAGCGCGAAAAGTAACTTATTAAAAGGGCACATTTTAACATCTTGCGGTTAATAATAATAATAAAATGATTTTTGTTTGGCAACAAGAATACAATCAAGCAAAAGGATGCAATGTGTGACCTTACAAAATTGCTTTGAATATTTTTACATAATATTATTCGAGATTTCGTCACAGTTGAGAGTTACTAACTCACAATTTAATTTTCGCGATAAATCTCTAGTGTATAAACGAGGAAATACCAGGAAAGAAGCACAGGATGTCGATGGAATTAAATCAACGAAAAGCGCGTGTTCGTTACCCTTCCCTCATCCACGCAATAATATTTAGAATATTATTCCTCAATGGGAAGCGTCGCTCGATGGTTATGCATTATTTCGCACGATGGTAGCGCGAAATAATGCGGGACTGCCGCGAGCGGCGCAGGCCGCTCGTGGCGGGAATTCACGATTGACGCACGGGGTCAACGGCTTTTTTTCATGCGATGTGCACGCTTTTAGAACGCGCGCGCGGGCGTTATTCCTTACCGTCAATCATACCGAATATTAATTCGCCGCGCTCGATGCTTCAAATAAAGTTCAATCATTCCGAGAGACCCGCTGCGCCGAGAGTTTGAGACAAAAGCTTTTTTCAGCCGGACGTTTATTACTAAGCCGACAGTTTATTTCGGGCGGCATATCGGCACTTTACGGTTTTAATTACGCGTATTTTAATCCGCCCAGGAGACATTTTCTGTTTCGAGAGAGAGAGAGCGGCGCCGGATAGAACGAGCTTTATTAGACTGCACACGGTCGATTTAAATTTAATCATAATGAAGAGGCGATTAAAATTGCAATCGTCCACGGAATAGAACCCATAGCGCCGGGCAGTTAACGTCTGCTAACAGGCATTTAACTTAACTGCCTCAGGTAACTGCTCGTTTCTAGGCTGAAGGGTCCTTTCGATTGCCACTGCCGGAAATTTTATGGGGCACGACCTTTCGTCGATGAGCGCGAACTTTCGGCGCCGCAAAAAAGGACACCTTGTTTTCGCGCACGATATCGTTTCGTATAGATTATCGTCGTCCAACCATTGCACTACCGTCAGTCCGACTTCTTTCGATTGTTTGAACTCCGGAATCGCAGTGTAAAATCATTAATGCGGAAATAGCCAGTATCTCTCGAAACATTTTTTCGATAATACCGTTTTATTCGTAAAAACGGAAATTAGGTAAAATAAAAATATTTTCGTGGTTCCTGGACGTGCTCGAGAATCCTATAGCAGAACGAGTTGAAATCTCGCGTGCATTTTTATGATATTTATCGAATTATCAGCGTAATTAAAAAGTGATGGTACGATATAAGAGCAATGTGAATTTTGCACGCGTTTATATTAACAATTAACGAATTATTTAGAGATTATAATTAATTTTTTTAATATAACGAATTATATTAGATTATAATTAAGAGACGAATCACAATGACTGGTATACGAGAGTCTCAATTTCTTGAGAAGAGTCAATGGCTAAACGCGTGACTTTTCTCGCCTCGATATATCGCGAGTTGCAGAAGTCACATATGCCACGAGAGAGATGCGGTAGCTCGTCCACGATATAGCGGGTGCCGGAGTATTGCTTTCAAAGTATCCCCCGGGAACCGGATGAATGGCGATGTCATTCGGCCGTCCTTTGGGATAAGCAAGTGACTGCAGCGAGGATAAATGTAGTTCGTTATTGTCTTGCCCCGAGAAATGGGAAATGGTTTTGTTGCTCACTGCGCGACGTTGCGAAGAACTTACCACCGGCTTTTTTTTAACTTAAGAGCGACGTTTCCATATTCGTAACTTTTATAATTACAACAAATATTATAATAATTTTTTAATTATTACTATTGTATAATTATGATGAATCACGATTAATTTCTGATCATATACAAGTTAACCAGCGATTTCTTCGTCTATTTATTGCATTTAAACGTAATTCAAAAGCAGAAGCTTCAATGAGCCGAATATCTCTGGAATCGACAGCTCGATTGGAAAAGTGTTCTTTTGAAAATGTTAATTAATTATTTATGAGGCTGGACCATCCTTGTCACATCGCACGTCACTATATCGATAAGCTTTTATGAACGAGAAATTACGCGCCAGAAAATATCCGCGATTCGAGTAATATCGTCCCGCGAAGAGTCGATAATTCCGCTGGTCGACTGTGCGCAAAGGAAGCGCGAGTCCGAGGACGTTTATTGCAAAATCAATACCTTTAACGCGGAGTTACGGTATCGCGCGTGCGGTATCAAAATTCGAATATGATCGAGATACGATATTGAGTTGCAAAATTTCCGCGCGATAAACTATCGCCGGTCACATTTGCGGATGGGTATATATTCGACGTTGCCGGACATGTGTACATGGCAATCGAGTGTTTTACGACGATGCATCAAACATTCCTGTGTCAAGTTACTATGCCGCGAATCACTCTCGATCATGAACGAGCGTCGCGTTAAATCATTGTCACGTTACCGCACGGTTGAATACCCTTTTCTAGCATCTTTAATCTCTTTTTAAAGATTGTAATAGATCACGCATTGCGTCAAAAATCTTCGCAACGGATTAAAAATTATCATATATAAAATAAATTTATATGTAAATCATCAAATTATTATAACGGTCCATCTTTTTGTTCGACGTAAAACGAAGTGTAATTATTGGGACTATTAGAATAACAGTGTCGCGAAGAAATCGTTTGTATTACATTTTATTTATTTTTATTATGGAATTTATAGCTTTGTGTTTTCAAAGTATTTCAAGCAAAAGTTGCGTGAAATGTAGAAATGAAATGTAAAATTTTTGTAAAAGAGAAATGTAAAATTTTAGATTCGCTCTTTGTTAGCGTCGTCAAATTTTAAAACAATATATGAGCCGCGATGACGTTCGTAAAATTCGCATCGAAATACCGATTCGCTCTTCCTTGCGTAAAATGGAACTTCGGCAAGCGATGAAAAAGCGTAAAACGCGTGCGCGCGAATCTCGCTTCGCCATCCGCCGCGCCGCTTCTGCGTCGCGCGCTGCGAAGATCCAGCGCCTCTGCTATGCAGTGGTCTATGCATTTTAAGGGAGGGGTGATTTTTAATGCCGTATAAATATGCATAGGCCGCGATATTAGCTCTTACGTGTCGCCGCCCGAAAAATATCGCGTGTAGGGTGTACGGCACGAACCGCGTTACACGCATACGGATGCACGCGTGTGTAACAAGGCCGGGGAGAAAAGCATCCCCGTGTAGACGTGCGAGGTAACAGCGCCGCGGAAGGGCATTAGGGTTCTCGATGGATAAATTGTGTCGCTGCGATGACCCGAGGGAGCATCATCTAACGCCCATTTTGTTATGACGTTTGCAGCACTGAATAATTTCGAAAGCAGCGAAAATCCATAAGTTCGCTCGATTAAAGGACCGAGGACTAGGTACGCATACTTATAAGTTACAAAAAGGGAATTCTATGAGAAATTTAAAAATATTAAATAATAAATTATATAATTCCATACAGCAGAATTTACTTTATCGAGAATAATATATAACAATATAATATATAGTAATAGTAATAATAATAATAATATATATATATATATATATAATATTACATATAATTACATTATTATATATTAATAATAACAACAATATTACCATAGAGAAATTATATAAATAATTTCCAAAGTAGAATAGAAATTGGATCGCAAGGCGTATAAGGTAGTTTAGACATATAAAATGATATTAAAAGACAAATCTCTAGAAACACATGTTATAATTACTTCTTATTCTCAAAAACAAGAGCGATATGAGAAGGCACGGAATTTGATACATAATTTAATATATTCGTCGACGAAATGGTTACGAAAGTACCCGTGAAAGATACGATCTCGGAAAACGATTGATATGTTGCTTTTTCGTAAAGGTATGGGTGCCATATAGACTTTTGCAAGCGAGTTTATCCAAACAAGTAAATCCAGTTCCACGAGCAATTCGAGCTAATTTGACGACAGGTATCGTAAGCCAGCGATATTGCGGCCGTGAAATAATAATAAAGTATAAATGGATCAAGTTTATGGCCGAGGTGCATGTGAGAGCACCGAGTATGCATTTTATCGTCGTGTTTCGCGTCAAACCCTTTATGAGATTATGTGCTCTAGAGGAAACTACCTGCGTTTCTATTCTTGCCAGGATAAATTTTCCGAGTCTTCTATTAAAGTTATGTCACTCACTTTCATTTGTATCTATGCTAATGAGATAGTTAATATTCTCTTACTAATAATACTCAAGATATAAAATGTATAGTTGCTTCTATTAGCCTATATCATTATATAGAATATAAATGTAGCAATATTTTATATAAAGACAAATTAATTTACTTGACATAAATACAATGTCGTAAACAACAATATAGGTATATGTAATAGTCGTATTATACATAATAGACATGTAACATATCATATAATGAATAATGATGTATTAAAGTGACCGATTTTTAATTCTACGTTAGAAATCGGGCGATTCACTAATGGCATAGCGAAAATCTCTCTCCTGACAGCGGCGCAACGCAACATGAAACAGTGGGCGGTCCGGATAATGCGTCTTGCCACCCTCAGACTGTCTCCCGACTACCGTCATCAATCAGGGTCACATCCTACAAACATAACTTATATAGTATTTATTTTCATTAAATTTATCACCACCTGGTGGTCCAGCATACATTCTTTTGTCGACTTACGAGCACATATTAGTTATAAATAATTTTTTTACAACTATAAATAATTCGAAGGAATATAAAATAGATCGAATAGCTTCAATTTATGTGTATTGACGCTTTCATCAATAATTTCGTAGAGGTAAAATATTTAAAAATATAGAAAAGATAATATATGTTTATTATTGGCAATATCGGAAATCGATCACATATTTATATTAATTTTAATTTAAAAGGGTTAGATCTTAATGTATGCTAATTTCTCTTATCAACCTTTGGTTTAAAACATCGTTCTATCAAACATCCCTTACCATCTTTTCGATTTATGTAAAAGTAATGATTGCGATGGGTCGTGCGTATTGAAAACATCGTAAATTATAATTTAATACTTAATTAATGAACATTTAATATGTTCGATTACATAGATTTATCGGATTAAGGATTATTAGCTCCTTGTATCATTGTAAAATATTAATCTCGTAATCTCGTAAATCGGCTATTTGAGACAGTGAATCAAGATTTCATCGCGGAAAGCTTCTCCCATCCCGAGCGGAATCACAAAAGAGAAACGTTATCTCGTTTCGTGGCGATTCGAGGCGTTTTTCCGCGAAGTGAGTCGGACTATTCTTCAATGGCGTGCTGAAAGCTACTCCTATATATCTTGTGGCCTCGGGCAGATCCCGCCGCTTGCCTTGATGGCAAGCTCAATTTATATCAGCGCCTGCTGAAACCCCCTTTACGAGGTCTCGCCACCCCTTCCCCACCCCCTAAACCTCACCCTAACCTCAAACCATCCCTGCCTGGCCAATGCTCGCTTCTTGCCACCTTTCTTGCCTCCCCTTGAAGGCTCGAGGGCTCCTCCGGAGTTAAACTAAGCCATTCTCGCGATCGACGAAAAGAAATAGAAAAGGTCGCTTCTTGAAAATCGCGATTCTTACCGTCTTCTATGATCCTTTGTCGTTGCGGAAATGCTTTTCGGAAGTATTATAGTATGATAAAACTTAGTCCCAGCCGAGATGTATAAAAAATTTCAAGATTCCGATATTTAATGAAATTGTTGATTACATATGTGTGCAATAGTATACAAATTAATTATTATTTTAAAGATATTATAAATATAAATTTTTTCAACTGTCAATTTAAAATATAAATCAGAAAGTTACAATCTTTTATAAACAAATTTAAAGAGATTATTAACGAAAAATCGAAAAATAATCATCTGTAAGTTATTAACAAAAATTCGTAGTCTTTTCTTTAAAATTTTGCAACTCTATTGGAAATACATATACGATTTGATAATGCATTATCATTATTGAAATATCGATCATGTATACTACCATTACATTACAAATACGTTCAACGATGGAAAATAATTTATTTAACGAACGGAATTACTTGATTCTGAAATTAATGAACAGCGAATTATAAATGTAAATAGTCTGTCATGTAAATTTTGCGTAAGCTTCTCTCGTGTAAAAATGTCGGCGGATAAATTTATGGCGATTTTTTTACTATGCAGGAAGAATGTTAAATGTATACTAAATATAAATAAGCGTATTACATTATCTCTATAGATACACGTTTAAGATACATTAAGACATTAAGATATACCTATTAAGATATTTCATATTGAATGAATTTTATAATAATGACAACATAAAGAAGAAATTTTATTTGCAATTTTTATTGATATGATAAATTAACATAAGTAATTAAATAAAAGTTGTCACTTATATAAAAGAATATTCTTTTTTTAATAAAAAAGTAAATGATTTATTTTCTTTTATTTTTAATCGATTTACTTGAATCGTCTTACTTTTAATTTATTCCCATTTATTAAGAAACTGCTCTCTTTCACGCGCGCGATTATTATCTTTAATATTGAAAATTTATAAAGAGATGCAGATTTTATGGAAAAAAATGGAAAAAAAAGTTTTGCTATCATATGTTTCTGTGAAAACACTGGACTGTATCGTCTAAAATTTGATCAAAACTGTAACTTGTGCACTACCGCCCATGCATCTCGAAATGCGCCCACGATCTCGAGCAGCCGGATTACTAGGAGAGTCGATGTCGATTTTATGAAACCAACAACGTCCGTATCCACCCTCATCCTGATCCCAGGTGTTTCCTGGGAACAGCTGCCACGGCGCACGCGCCCCGAGAAAGCAGTGATTGATCAATTTTTAAAAAGCAATGTTCCTAATTGACCCGCCGCGCCGGTTCGCTCCTCGCCGGAGCGCTTATATCTTACGAAAAGGCGTCAGTCAGGGCATCTTAGTCATCGAAAGGTGTGTTCAACTACGATTCATGCCAGTTGTTCCTTTTCGAATACCCCTTTCGGCTTTGTTCGCTAACAATGAAGCACCGATATCGTCTATCATTCATCGACGGAAATATCGTTCATTAGCACATTAACGAGAAATATAGGTATTTTAAATACATATTTAAATATATATTCTGAATATATAGCTGAAATATATTTTCTATGGAATGTATAAAATGTTTAATTGTACAATACGCTTGTGAAATGCTATCGTAATCAAAACTTTGATAAATTCTTTTGTAAAATTCTTCGTACGCGTATTATACTAGCACCATAAAAATGAGCGCGATGGAAATAATACTAGAGAAATTAATACTAAAGATATAGTCATATAGAGCAATTGCATTTCTATCAGCGCTAAATTTGAAGTTTGATTAATGACATTATGAAGTGAATTCAACATATCTTCATACTGTTTCAATCACATTGATTAAGAGTTTTAGTACATAAAGCTCTCGGGCAGGAACCTGTCGATTCCGATCGATCGGTTCCAAAAGGAAATTGTCATGCATTTCGGAACATGTATGTTAAATTGATTGCAATTATGAAGATTCCATGTATTTTTGACTATCACGACTTTTTGTCATTGTAAGTATTAATTGTATATAGTATTATATCTACTGGCCATTATTCGAAATTATATTTCTTATTTTCCATGTTTTTATGCATGTTTAAAATTTAATTTAATTTTAATCTATCTGCAGGACTGCTGTAGCATTAATTAGACATGTACAGCTTATTGTAAACGCAAGTTTAAACTTCTATGTACTTCTGGATACACCCGACACACTATGATACTCCCGATTGTTCTTCGACATGAATCTTGGATTCCGACACGAATGAAGAACTCATCGATTGCTCGGCTTTTCGGTATCGGACACGCGCGTCGAAAGCACTCGTTCGCGCGTTGTTATTTCGTAACAGAACCCATTAGCATCCGCCTGCGTTAATTAACGGAAGTTCTGCCATACGTGTATAGGCTCGATGCACCTGCGTGCGGGATAGAGGGTGTATGTGATAATGCGCGATTTGCGCGTAGGCAGTCTGCTTTTTCCCTCCTCTGGATTGTGGATCGGCGTGTAACGGCGGATTATCCACGGGCATTTAGTCGCGGTTACATCGTAATTCTACCGTGAAATCGACGTGTCAAGAGACGATTCGTCGACGGCGCGAAGACATCGTGACCCCGGAAAAGGGCGGAAAAGCCTACCTTCACCGCACGCGTCATGGCTGCTTTAAAATAAAATAAAATAGGCATATCGACGAGAAGAAACTTCATATTTTGTGAAAATTAGAAAATTCTCAAGACATCTAAAAATACATCGATATATGTCTAAAAGCTGGATACATTTTTTAATTATTTAATGTCGTTAATATTTGTATTATCTTAAAAGATGCTGTGCTTAATGCAAGTTGATTAAAAAGGGAAGTTTGTATTTAATGCAGAGATTTATAATATTTTAATTGAGATATTTTGAATAAATTATAAATTATAAATATATTTTATTTGACGCAAACACATGTATTTTTATTCATACATTTAATCACTTATTTAATTAATTTATTTAGTAACAAATATAAAGACATTTTATACAACTATGAATAGAAGAAGGATTTAATAGAAGATAAACTGAAATATTTTTATTGTAAAAAACATTCTAAAATGTGTAAAAAAAATTGAAAACTATACTGCTAATATACAATAGTAATTAGCAGACGTATAAGTTATGAATTTTAGCTAGCCTATAAGTGATAATATTGAATGATTAACGACAGTAAAAATTTGGTAAAATGATAATTTGAGTACATATGATCAAGCGATCTATTAACATATCAGATAAATACGTGAGATCATATCGAACAATTTTGCAAACACACGAAAACTGAAATTATCTTAGATATTCAACAATTTTGCGAATTTTTATTGAACCATCATATTCGCATCTGAAGTTACACGCGATATCGGCGAAGAGAAATGCGCATTTACATGTTTGAAATCGTAGATATATCCGCTTTTATAAGGATGTAGTGAATTTTATGGAGATGGAGGAGAATAGTATTTGATTCTACGCCACTGACTGATATATAGACGCTGATTCGGTCCCAATGCACTTAACACCACCCAGCTCTAATGCCATTCTCTCGTCACGAGCGTCCATCCTTGAGAGTCAAGAGACCCGCCAGCTGTTACGAGCCTCCGACAAATATCACGGGACGATAAACGTTAATTTAGCCAAAAATGACATCATTGTCCGTATTCAATTAAAAATTAAAGAAGATTATCCTAAGAAAGATAAGTCAGTATATATAAGAAAGAGTTAAAAATAAAGATGAGAACAGATTTCACATCGAGTTACTTAAAATCGCCATAATCACTAAATGTATTAGCTTATTATATGTATATGATGCCATAGAATTGAGAGTTTTATCTTATACACGTGTATAATCGAAATCCGATAAAAATTAAAAAATAATAGTTATCGCTTCACTGATGACAAGCGTCAACAGCCGTGAAGCTACATATGACACATGTAAAATTAACGAATCTTGTTAAAACTGTTAAGTTTTCCAGCGACAACAGGTGACGAATTCAAGATATCGACATTCGTTTCCTGTTATCGTATCATCCGATTCCAAAATCTTGTGCCAGATATTAAAGAACCGTCGAGCGCGTAAGAATGCAACGATCGCTTCGTTGCAATACCTGAGGTGTATACTGGAGCGTGTAAATCCCATATATCCAATTAGATTCGTATAATCCTCGTATGTTAGCGTAGGGTGTTCCTACCCCTTGAACCGCCACCCCTCTCGGTCTCCGCCGTCCTGCTCTTCTCCGTGTGTGTGTGAGTGTGTGTGTGTATGTGTGTGTGTGTGTCTTGTGTGTGTATGGTCATATGTATGGTGCGTACGGTGGCGCAAGCGCGCATCCCGCGCTTTAATGCTAAAGTACTAATTTATGGGCACATATGAGATGGCTACAGTGCTCGCTACCGTGCCAGAAAAGGGACTATAGTCTGCGGCGAAGGATAGAAGCGAGAGAGACAGAGAGAGCCAGGTAGAGTAGTGGTAGTGTTGGTGGTGCGTTGGTGGTGGTGGTGGTGGTGGCGAGATAGGGCGAGGGTAGGTATATCGGAGAACACAGAGGCGGGCTTTGCATGCGATATCAATAAATCAAGTCCCGGGACCCCGGCAGCTTAGGGGGCCACTACGTGGCCAGAATCAACAGCTCATAACGTCGGCTAATAGCTACCCGCGGTGGGGTCGAAGATATTGTCGTAACACCGAGGGACATCTTACCGTCGCAATGGTTGGATTTGGTTGCGTCCTATTGAGAAAAGAAATGATATCGCGGGGGAGAGGGCGGGGAAAGAAGATCGGATATGCGATTTTTGATTTAGAAACAAAAATGTCTGGTGAAAAGGATAATAGTTGACTCAACGACTTTCTTTCTTGCTGCTCATTGATGAACGAGTCATATTAATTTTTAATTAGTATTAATTTAGTAAAAACAGTAAAAGATAAAGAGTAACACTATCAGTGGAAATGTAAAAGTCACGTTAGATCACACGTTATGTATAAATAAACGTAACAAAAGAATAAAAAATCTGTTTTTTAATATTATATATTTTTTTAAGATTTTAAGAATTTTTGAACTTTTTATCAGACTACCAGTAACAGACTCCTTGTTCACCTGCCTGTAGGTATGGTTTCAAAACCGACGAGCGAAGTGGAAGAAGCGCAAGAAGACAACCAACGTGTTTCGGTCCTCGGGATCGCTGCTACCGTCGCACGGCTTACCTCCCTTCGGACCGATGACCTCCGACTTGTGCAGCGGAATGTTTCATACTCCTGCGGACAGATGGGGAATGGGAACAGGTCAGATATCAATAGCTTTTATCACTAACCGTAACCAAGAAACGCAAGATAAAAAAAAAAAAGAAAGAAATTATCCATATGCTTACGTTGGCCAAGACAGGAAACGCTTTTTCGATCGCTTGTATTATTACTCGCAAGGACTCGATATTTGTCATCGGCCATGTTTAAAAATGAATATTATACCAGAATTTCCTGATATCCTTTAAAAAAACTGTCTCCTCTGACAGTTATTTCCGTAGCAGCTATCAATTTAATATGTCACATTGGATCACTGATAAAGTATCGATGGTATTCCATAATGCACACATTTATATATAATGTCAATACATACTGTGACTTGTGTAAATATATAAATTATTTAACTGTGTTAGTTAAATATATAAATAAAATTTATATATATAAATATATAATTATATAAAAAAAAATTATATATTTACACACAATCGCTTATTTTTCGTAGTATTATTCATTTTTTAATTCTTTTTTGCTTTTTTTATAAATATGAAATTACTAGTTATAAAGAATGCATTACATAAGATCAGTTACATATCAGATCATTACATAAGACAGTTGTAGAGAAAAAAATATAATATTTAGAGAGTGTGCTTACACCGAGCATTTTTCTCATTTCTTTATAAATTTTCTAATTAGACATCTCAAATTGATCCGCTGTCTTATGAAATAATTACGCAATCTATTTTGATAATATAGAGAACTGAGAAGAGAAAGAGATTTAATAAAATCGATACTTTCATTTTTGCAATAATCTCTTTCATTTTTATAAATCAAATAGTTTTTATAAATCAGTAATTCGAGAGACAATGAATATTTAAACATTATATAAATAAATAATTATGTTCAAGTGGCAAGAAATCTTACATTTTTACGCCAGTGATCAATGAAACCACTGATTTTGAATATTTCTTAAAATGTTAACGACGTATCTGAAATTATTATTATTATTTTTATATAATCTAGTTTGTGCAATATTTTAACACATAATCTGAATTTATAGATGTTTAATCTACTTGATTTACACAAATATATTTTTATTCCATGTACACACACGCGTCTTACAAAATTAATTTCATTTCTAAAAGATGAAATAGCACCGGGACACCGGGATCGAAACGCAAGTGTAAACGAGAATGAAGAAAGTTGTATAGTCTCAAAGACGTAGGCACTTTTGTCTGCGATTTAATTGAAGCGTATTATCCGCGTCTGTGCAAATTGCACACAATTCGTCATGTCATTTAATGCGCGATATGATTAGCATCTCGTTCACGCGCTAACGGGAGAAGAAGCAACATGAGAAGGAAACACCAATTCTCGTAGACGAAGTCGCGACGATGCTCGCCTCCTAATTTAATTTCGCCCGTCCACTGGTTGAGACAGCTGAAATTACTTACTGCGTATTATTGGTCCCACGGTTGTTCACCGACGGTTGTACCGACAATGACACCGATAATTAACCGATCTTTCCCGTTTCTTTACAAACCTCCCGCCTCCCCATGTCGCTGTAACACGTAACCTTGCATTAATTACCCCTCGCGTATTTAACTGTGCTCATCTGCCCCGTAGGTCTTGGACAATTGCAAAGCGGCATGACGATGAGTGGTTTTGGGCAACTCGGTCAACAAAGCACGGGAAGTTTAGGTTCCAGTCTTAGTCTCGGCAACTCCGGACTCCCGATCAACAGCCCGTCGCAATCTGTCTACCATACCAACTACGGACTCAATTCTATCAGTAAGTTGCTACGAGCACCAACGAGAAACGCAGGAGTTTATTATATTAGTAGATATTCAACGAACAAAATATGATTTGACAAAATATTACTTACCTCTATCGTAATTAAGTAAAAATAATTGACACTGCAGTTTAGAATTGAGACAATATATTTTACTAGACTTGCTGTCCTTATTATTAGTATTAATTTGTTCATCTCCATGGTATCAGACGCCGTTTTATGGTCCTGTAAAAAATAAGTTTCAGAATATACACACAGAGAGATTGTAAAAAGCGTTTTACGATTATATTTTTGCTACTCCAGACTATACGACTTAAGCGAACGTAACGTTTTTTTCATCGTTGCTTATTTAAGTAGCGTGGATCGTTGTTGAGTTGGCGACATGTGCGAACGCGAATAGACACACCCAGAAGAATCTTAACGTTCGCGTCAACCCGGCCGCTTATACATGTGCCGATAATCGTCTTGCCAAACTTTTGGAACCGTGGTCCTCTAAAAGACAACGTGCAAACAGCGCCATGGAAGTCTCTTTGACGAAGTCGTTAAACGTTACGGTGCATTAAGGTTCGAAGGGGTTATGCGCCTGCACGTAAGGAATTTGAGACAGAAACATAAACCCCGTCCTCCCGTCTATTTACGCAGGCAAACTCCAAGCCCGATCTCGCACCTAGGTGCGAGATCTTTCGCTGTATGTTTACCATAACATCTCGATGCAACCTGTCTTGGTTGAGTTACGCTTTACCTCACCCGGGGACCTTGTATCCTCAAAGATATTATGCTCAAGGGGATAAATCGCGTGTGAAATTTCTTCTTTCACGGAGATTGCCATCCAGCGCACCTCGACTGTAACTTCCATACCAAGACTTCATTCAAAACGCGCATGCCGTTTGTGAAATAACATGATACTTTAATAATCTACGTGCTCCTCAGTACCTAGAACTCTTCAATAATCTAGAACAAATTAACGTTCAAAAACTCGAGGACGGTAGCTGTTATCGTTATACTTTTGCGACGTAATCCTATTAAATGCAAAACGAGATGTTTGTAAAGTATTATTTATTGTACGTGGAAACTCAGAATTCTACGTAGGATTAAAGACAGAATGTCTACGTATAGGATTAAAGCGCAAATCAGACCTTCGAGTGATAATCTGATCATCTTTCTTAGATAAATCGGTTTTTAGCGCTCATGACCCGTAAGAAATAATAGATTCGTAAGATACGAGCAATAAGAAAGCCGATAAAGGAATCTCGTCCTCTTGTCCCACAGAATATTTTTTTACCTTTTTACTTTTTTCATTTTTCAGTAGTTAGTGAACCGCATTTAAAGAAAGACGTTATAAGTAGACGCTATTTTTTATACGAAATACATATTGGCAACACGCTTAAATAGATTATTTATTCGTGTTGGTATTTGCTACTAATACCGATACAGGTCATCAACCCTGGTAAAGGTAGATCTATTGACGCGATTATACGAATTCTATTTATAGGCTTATCAAAATCTTTCAACAGATACGAGGTCATTCATGCGCGAAGGAAAAGATGAAATATGAAATTGATATCAAATATCCAAAATTATTAGCAATAATTATGTTACCGCGAACTGAAATTTCTCTCTTAAAATCGTAACGGATGTACTAATTACTGATTATAATACATTTGACACGGAGGATCGCAAAGTCTAACGCCACAACGGACTTTCCCGAAGCTTTACGGTAAAAATCCGGCGTAGCACAATTTCGCAAGCTGACTGTGCAGTCATACATTTGTATATGTGCGTTGCACGTGCGCGTAACGCTTATACGGTGCCAATTACCGGGCGTTATCGCCCGGTAGCGTCACTTGGGAGGAGAAAAAATCGGCGTTCCATCCGAGTGCGAGTGTTGTGCGCCGATGTGTGCGTGCGAACGCGGCCTTAAAGTGAACCCGTCCAGCCTCGGCTCGTAGCCGGCTATATATGCTTTTATCCGCGGATAATACTTAGAGCAAATAGCTTTTAGACTAGAGCGTTATTTTTCGGTTACCAATGATGATTAGCACCGCAATGTAACCCAACGGCGCGGCGCGGCGCGGCGTGGCGCGGTTCCTAGTCGATCGGGGGAAGTTCCATTTGGCGTCTCTCTCTCTCGCGGTGACCGCGCCAGACTGGCGCAAACAAGCCTCTGTAATGCGTAAATTATCGCATTTCGAAACGTTCCGATTTTCAGCTTGCGCTACCGCAAGCGGTGCGCAACGCGCAAGTCGCGTTACCTTATTCGAAAACAAAAATCGGCGTGACTCGCGTAAAAAGTCGAATCTCAGAGATACACGCCGATGATCTCCGTATTCATTCTCGAACGTAAAAATACACGTGTCAAATTAGGTTTAGCTTCATTTACCTTTTCAGCTTCGGTCGTTGATTTCGTGTATCCACAGAATCGGACTTCATTGATCGTGCGCGATGAATCGCTTGGTGGATATATACGCTCTACGGCAGCACGAATCACCGTTTCAACCGACAATAGTCATAAAATTACGTACATCGTCGCCATTAGACGTCCATTCTTTCGAATGGCTTTTCAAAAGCGGCCGCTGCCATAGTCCTCTGCAAATTTGTGCTCGGCGCAACACACCGCCATAAAAAAAGCCCCTTTTTCCCGCGTTGTCTTCCGAGCCCACCAGCGTGGCGCGCGCGAGGAGGCGGAAACGACTTTACGACGGCACCGGTAGCGCGCACCCCACGCGCTTTTGTCAGCCTACCGTATTAATATCTTCTGCTGGAGAAACGAAACGTTCGCTCCTGCACCTGTGATGCCGCACCTGTGAATTGCCTCTCTTCTACCTGAGTCGTCTTAGAGATGCACTGCCTTATCCGCGGTAGTAGACTCGTGGTTGACTATACATTTATCCTTTGTTTAATATTTACTATATTTATCAAAAAAATATTTAGCGCTCAGCGTTCATTGCAAACTGTCAAGAAACCGAATACTTACGAAGTCACAAAGGATAATTTGAACGTTTGATAGCTGAGAGTTTCGAATGATTGTTTAAGAAGGTAGACAACCTTGACGAGCGAAAAAATAAAGTTTGTTTTAAGTTAAATATTTAAAAATAAAAAGCTCCTAGTATTTAAAACTTTGGCACATGATTCTATATTTTTTGTGGTTATTTAAAAAATAGAATTGTTAAAAAATATTAATAATAATAGGAATTATTGGTAATGAAAGGAAGCAGTTCAGTAATTGGTGATGGACATAAAATCTCGAAAACGGCTCAAACAATTTTTTTCGAAAATGTTTTACATGTTGTTAAAAACAATATTTAAAATGTGTCGGAAGCAGAAATTCGAAAAAAATTCTTAAAAAAAAGATAAATAATATTTTAGTTGCAAAAGAAGAGCAAAATTACATTTTCTTCAATAATAATTAAATTTTTTTTAATTTTGGTTTCAACACATTTTAGAGACACCTTTCTAGATTGTAAATCCGTTTTTTTATTCTGTTTTAAATTTTTTATTATCAGGAATTATGTTCACCACCAACTCCCGAACGGAAAAAACTACACCTTTCATTACCAATAACTCCCGTTATTATTAATATTTTTTAATAATTTTTTTTTAAATAACTATAAATAATATAGAATTATGTGCTAAAATTTCAAATACTCAGAGTTTTTTATTTGTTGAATATTTAACTCTAAAAAAAGGTCGATTTTTTCGCTTGTCAAGATTATCTACCCCTTTAAGTTGCTTGTTTGTGAATCCGCATCGATATAAATAATGCTCCACGAATAGAAACACTCATCCGATTATTTTCTATTTAGCAGGTGGTGTCCACGTGTCGGCGTCCCGAGGTTCGCCACCGGGCGGCTCCTCTGTGGGTGGCGGCCAGGGCGGTGGGATGGGCTCCGGCCTGAACTGCGGTCAGGGATCTCCAGGCACGACTTCCGGTACCGGTAGCGGCAGCGGCGGTGGCGGCGGAGGTGGTGTTTCCTGCGTCGGTGCCGACGTGACCACGAACGAGGGATCGGACTGGAGAGGCGCCCACAGCATCGCGGCGCTCAGGCGTCGCGCCTCGGACGCCTCGCAACAGTACAGTCCACAGCCACCGCCGCCAGGACCACCTCAGTATACCCACGACATGGAGTACAGTCCCGTTTATCAAGGTGTCGTCTGAACCGGCTTTTCGACGTTCGGTTCCACGGAGGAAAAACTGCCGGCCGGTAGAAGCTTACCATAATCCATGGAACGAGTACTCCTCTCTGTTCTGTCAATGGCAACCGTAAGATAGACTGCGTTTCCGCGACTGATTCTACGGAAGAGCGAGCGCAGAGGAAGCGCGATCAAAGATATTTATCTAATTGGCTATCGTAAATTTTACGTCAAGATAGTGCAGCGAGGTCAAGATCGACGATATTAGAACGATTATTCTAAATTCGATGAAGGTCCAAAATTGTTCATCCTCTTGAATTTAATATAAAGCCAATAAAGCGTAGCAAATAACGACGAAATTAGAATGCTTAGATAATTTCGGATTGACTGAAAGAAATTTAACAGGGCGATAATGATTTGTAATGACAATTATTTAACGCGGACTGTATTCTTATTATCTTTTTACGTAAACTTTTCTGTACCAGACGTTAGTTACCAGAATTGTACGGAGAATTTACGAAAGGAGTACTCTTCTATAAATTAGCGCGGAGGTCAAATCAGGGTAGAGGATCGAAATTGCTGGCATTATCGACAGTGACAATTTGCGCAATATAGATTCTCATCATCATAGCCTTCCCAGGACCATCGTGACCCATGTATAATGTAAACTGCAATTTCTGCAAGTGTGTCCTGTTGATACTAATACCGGGCCAACCATCGACTTGATGCCATAAATGTAAAGAAAATTGATGTATATGACGGAGTTGTCGTAGCAATTAAAATTGCACGTTCGAGATTTCCTAATTGGGAATGTAACGGGTAAATATTTCCAACATATATAGTGTCTAGTCAAATACGTCTTAAATAGCAACAGGCGTAAGCATTATTTGATATTTTGGGAAAAAAATTGAATCATCGGGATAAATGTTCTAGCTGCGCAAATTATTCATATTAGCGAGTTTTGCTATTCGACGATTCGCGGAAAGCGAATCGAAAAGGTTTCATTTCTAAATGGATTTTCAACGTTTCACAGCGGTTCACGGAGAATTATTTAATAAAACGAAAATGGATTTTGCTCAGTATCGTTAAAAATTTATCCTAATCGTGACAGCTCCAAATATTTAATAACGGCAATGACCGATGTTTTTCGTAGGACTTCAATATTAAGCCACTGCGGCCACTATAAATTCATTGTAATTATCATGAGTTCGAGTATTTCCGAATATCAAATGTAAAATATGATCCGTCATAGTATAGGGGCTGTTTTTATGATGGAACGCTCTGTTCTAGTAATCACATCGAGTTGTCGATAAAAGGAAGGAATTGTGATTTGTGCAGATTAATGAATTTTGTGACACAAAGAGTCTTAAAGAGATAAAATTGCTGTAAACTAATGTGACCAACTCCGCGAACTCTTGGTTTGGCGCTGTGCGCTGGAAAAAATTGGGGTGGCTATTTCACGTACGCATATACTAACATAATTACGCCCGCGTCGGACGTTCGCAATTGGCTCCATGTAACTGTAAGCACGTTAATTTATTTTCTTCCAAATAAGATCGGCGAAACAATTCGACTCGATTGTCATATCGCACGGGGGCAAATTGTCGCGGTTAAAATGTCGTTAAACTCTGCTCGTTTTGCCCTCGTTAGAGGCATTTCGAGTGTCGGCGCTCGTGCTAAAGAAACGTCGATGAGATTAAGGCCTCGCTAATTGTAAATTATTTAACTACGTCCCGATGAGTGTGACAAACTGATTAGGGCGTGGGTTTCCGCCACGTGATTTTTATTTACACCTGTTTCTTCTCTCGCGGGGGTCACTTCCCGAGCACGACGGTGAAACACACAGGGAAAAATGCACAATGTATTTTCGAGTCAATGGAGGTCAAAGGCGGAAGGCGTGGCGAGGTGCAATGAGATGTATACGACAAGTTATCTTAGTATTACATATACACGGCATTGTGTAAATATAGTAAAAATATTGACGTGATAGGGTATATTATTATTGTATTATTACTGCAATCACCATTATTTGAATCGCAACTGCGACGGAGCCGTCGATCGCTTTTGTTCGCAGGCTGTTTGAACTTGCAACGCGCCGCAATTGCGTTTAACTGAGACTGTGCACGCGGGGATTCGTAGTTTCGCTTCGAAGACGGTATTTTTTAAAATAAAATTTCGCCGTTTGACGTTTTACGTTTACGTTCGAACGACAGAGTTTTAAGTTTGCCCGAAAAACCGGTTTCCAAGAGTCGCGATAGGATCCTTGCGTCGCGTGTTTGTCCGCACTAAAACAATCGAGAAAGAATGTCTGTTTGGAAGAATAACTTCTTATCTCCTGTGTGACGGGAGATGGGAATTGCTTTTAAAATGAGCATAAAAATGCTGATCCTTTTCACGATTTGTGCATTGTTAAACGATTACAGGCTCGTACAAGATTAACTCATGGTTTAAAAAATTACAAAACTAAACATTCATTCGGATCGTCTGACAGTAAAATGACGACAAAGTGACTCAATGATTCTGTTGCGGAACAAAGAGCTACATATGTTAATATGCGCAACGAAAAGCTAGTCTTTCTTGTGTCGACTTTATGTTTCGGATGTATACGAAGATCGTATACGTGATCTCGTGTGCAGAGACGGACGTTCATCGTAATAAATATAATAAATATAATAATAATTTCTTTTACGGGAGTGCATTGAACGATTTTCTTTTGCTTCTTTTAATAAGTTGGAGATAGTAAGGCACATCATTCGTCGCGTTTCTCTCGGTAGCAAACGTTTCGATGATGAACGCAAGTTAGCATACATTCGTGTATTACATTCCTGAAGAATTTTATGGGCACGCTATATATTATAAGTATATACACATTGTTCCGTTGTTGTCATCGAAACGTAAGTTTTGTAAATAAAGTATACGTCTAATAACAATAATAACAATAATAATAATAATAACAATAATTATAGTAATAATAATTATTATACAACGATAATAATAATATTAATATTAATAATAACAATAATAATGTAATAAGTATGATGACATCAACATTACGATCGAACGTGAGTATACATGGACATTGTGATATATTTCGGGGTGGCCGTTCATTTTTCTGACGGCGACATTGGTCCGCGCCAAGATATTCCGAAGCGGCACCGGTGCGGTGGTAGATTGCGAGCGGCTGCGAAAAAGTCGATTATTCTAGTTACGAATTTACGGTGTAGACCTAGGTAAACCTAAACGATAAATATGGAATAACAGATAGGCAATTGTCGATGTATCACTACGAACGTATACGATTTTTAATGTACAAAAATATGGGCGCGCGGTGTGATGGCGTCCCTTCTCGATTTCGTCCTGTCGTCGACGTGGGACGGAAGCAAGAACCTTAACGATGTTCGTCGGAGTGTTTGTGGTTCCTTATTTTCGAATGCTTCGTGCAATACCTCGTCTCGTCGAGCATGCATTTCTTTAGCGCGTATAAAAGGAGAGCTATTCTATTTGATGATCTTCAACTTGTTGCATGATTAAATTGACATATTGCTAATAATTGCTGAAGATTTTGTATGAATGAATCGAGACAATTACTTAAAGTTATAACGTTCAACCTGATTTGATCACTCTTACGTAGATATCAGTAGAGGATGAAATGGAAATATCAGATAGAAATTTGGAACGATCTTCTTGATTTCCTCTATAAAAATATGAAATGTACGATGACTGATGTAATTTGTGATGCGTTTGTATAAATTACGTGTAAAATTTAAAATCAAATACATCTAATAATACGAGATGTGGGTACAATTATACTTTATGAATATGTCCAATTTTATGGGTCGAAAGCTGGATATTTTATAAGCCAGTGTTCCCCGCTAGCAATATGCCAATTTACGTTCATGCAGACAACTGGAACGTTCCTCCTCGTTCTTAGCTCGGATCCAGAATGGTATGAAAACTCCGATCGGTGTCCCTGGCGATCGTGATACCTCCCTTTAAGCGAAGAACAATTCCTGTATTTATTTAATTTATCATGCGTGTGTAGATAGACTTCAGCGAGTGGAGATTGACGTCCTTTGATTTGCGGCAGGCGCGGGCGTCACTCTTTACAGGTGATTTGTAACATATATGGCCTCTGCTGATTGTACGTTTAGATATTTCGCGCAGAAGTTAATTCGAATCGTACTGTCCGCAGACGTCACCCGATTCTTCAGATTCGCGTGAATCGGAAGAGAATCGACTGACTTTATTGCATCTCTATCACAAGTCATTATCGTCGATGACCTTAATTAGCGGTAAATAGACAGAATTTTAATTTTCATCGTTGTATAGTTGTGTATAGAGGTCAACTAAGTGTGTAAAAAATAAATCATTATCAAAATATCGGACGGTTTCGTTTCCTATCCATTATTGATTACTTCTATCGAGAAATATGTGAATCTTGGTTTGAATCAAGTATCTCGTGAAACAAAAATATTGTTTTTTTTTGCTATTAATTATATATATTATATATATATATATAGATTCGACAATAAATAATACATACTCAATTCTATTCGAAAATATAGGTTTTATATATTTATAGATACATGGATTACATACGCTCTTACATCGTATAGGGAATGCATTATTCCAAAGGAAAATCTGCATTAATAATTAAGATTGTACTACAATACTGACTTAAATTTATTAGTATTCATTATAAAGCGAAAACAGGAGTGTATATATAGGAGTATTTTATTTATGAGCTTATAAATAATGCTACTACAATGACGTTAAACCAACTAATGAACTATCGAAAAACAAAAATAAGCTTGATTTTATAAAGCAACATATAGTATATGTATAGACAGTTCATAGACAGTTCTTAATTTAATAGTTTAAATGTTAACAATATACTACATACATAGAGATGTATGTTATCAGAAAAGAAGAAGAGAAAGAGATAGATGTAGAAAGTGGTTTTTTGTAATATAAGTTCTTTCTCGAGCTATTCTGTTCCCAGATCAAATATTAATATTCCATAGTGATATGTTACTCCAAAACGTAGCACAATTTAATTATAATTTAAATTCACGTAATATAAGTTAATTTAAATGTTTACTTTTATTAATTATACAATTATTATTAAGTATACTTAATTATTAACTTGAAAGAAGTACTCTCGGATATATATCTCGTTTTAGGGTTTATAAATCTACCGATTATACATAGTTGTCATATATAATTACGTATTTTCTGGCTGCAAAACTTTGCGAATGCTAAAATGTGTTTTGGCATTATATAATTTTACGTATCAATCTATTTTGTCAAAGTTCCATGTCAAAGTTCCATGATTTTTAGATACTGATTATACTCAAGGTAAACTATGCAAGATAAAGTAGGTTACTATTTCTTTAATTGATTATTATATTACGTTGCAAATATTTAAATATACATATAAGTAAATTTATTTAGATACTTCTTTCTTGCATTGTTTCTCTCGGGTACGAAGGATACAGCTATTATGGCAATCTTACAAGATCTATGGTCATTAGAAATGTTGGTACTTTTTATCTGTGATCATTAAAAATGATGGCTGTTTAAAATTTTAATAAAGGTGTGTTAGTATTTATACGGGGATTACTCCAGCAAACACGTTACTGTTTAGTTAATTGTTTTCTAATCGTTCGCGAGCGAAATAGAGAACTATTTCGCTTTTGTACCAAATGATCTTCACGTGATCGTGAAAAATGTTTTGGATTAAACTTTAGGCTTAAGTTATTTTGCGTGCGGCGTATGCATGCCACAAACTGTGCAGCTTGAAGATTCAAGGCACGTTATCAGCCTGGGTTACATAAAGTTCATTACAAAAGTTACGGATTAGGAGAAGCTTATGGATTCGTCGAACTTATTTTTTCTGTTAAGAACAATCGACAAATCCATTGTTTTCAATTTATTTATCTGTCGCAAAATCTGGGTTGCAGCAAATTGATAATTTGATAATTTTGTAAATCGATTTGTCTTTCTTTTTTTTTTAAAGAGAGAGAAAACCCACGTAAAAAACGTGAAGGCATGAAGACATTCAGAAATTAAGGCAGACGATGAAAAGATCTTTTTAAGTTAACTGAATCGCTTTATCACTTCAAAGCGAAATAGCTTTATATTTTTGGAAGGCAAAAGGAAACAAGCATATGGGAACACATGTCTATAAGTGCGGCTAGCAAAAATCTAGTTCTTCTCATTCCTATCAAATCCTAAAAACTGTACGCATTTATTTCGGGTGACGACTAGTTTTTGACTAGATCATGACATCGCTTAACAATGTAAAATTAGCTTGGATCAGTAGTCGAACGGGAATATGGCCACAGCTTACTTACAAAATACACTCAAGCTCCATTAACATTACCATTTTATTTCATTATCTGAAAAACGTCCTGCAGTTCTTCAGATTTTTATAGTTTAATTGATTTTACGTAACGCTTTTTATTAGTTATCAATAATCAAATGACTTCCGGAGATGTGACATGACTCGATTGAACTCTTAATCGAAGTTTTCCCCTTATAGAGATTTAATACTGTAAGTGATTTTTTGGCTAGTGATTAATTATAAGCACTAAAAAATCACTTACAGTATTAAATTTCTATAAGGGTCCTCTCTCAATCAAGCAACGATAACAAATTTGTAGCAAATTATTGATTTCCAGATCGAAAATTATATATGTAACTTAATATGTGTTTGTTTTACACGAATGGTTATAATTGAGAAAAGCTCATATCCATATAATTTCTATCAATGTAGATTAACTTTAATTTTGGTTTAGCTTATTAATTTTTATCTTTTTCTAGTTTTAAGAAATAAAATTTTTAAACTGGATAAAAGATAACAGTAAGATCGAGGTTAAAGTTAATTGATCTGCATTGATGGAAATCGACATTAGCTATTAAAAACACGATTTAGCGATTTAAAGAAAACAATATTTCATTGCAGCTTGATCTACATATTTATAATTTGGCTTCTATGCATGCAATTATGACATTTCTTTCTTGGTTTCTTTTCTTTCGCATGTAGGTAAATGGTAATGTTAATGCAAGCCGCTGTATGTTCGGTAGTCGGCAAGGCGTCGTCATCGCGCGCGCATACCGTCGGTTGAGCTCGGGTCGGCTCGGCAGCGCTCGGCAGCGCGAATATCCAAGAATTCGAACGGACGCCGAGACGCGCGCAATTCACGGCCATCCCATCGCGCGATCGCGTCGTACGTCGTACATCGATGGGCAAGTTCGGCGCGATTTTCTCCCGTTCCGTCTCGATAATACTGTTCACGCGCGACTCCTGCACGACCGCGTTATTCGGCGACGTTTCTTAAATGACCCTCGCGAGGCTGTTCTCGGGATGCTCGTCCTCCGACGTCTCCGGCTCCGTGCTCAGCTTGCTGAAGTCCCGCGGATTCGGCCGCTTCTCCAGGAACTTGAAGCTCCTGCCGCGGCGACGATTCTCCAGCAGGCTCGTCAGCTTGAAGTTCTCCCGTCTCTCGGCCTCCCAACGCATCCTCTTGCGCATCGTGAGTAGACATCCTGCGTGATTAAGAATGCAAAACGCAATCGATTAATTTTGCATGCGGGTGACGCGGGGGAATGTATGTTGTTCGAAATGGCAGCAAAATCTCGAAAATTTCGGTCGGGCGACCGGCGAACGTCATTAAGGCTAAGCTGCAGATGCGCATGCGCGACACTAAAAAAAGGGTTCTTATTTTAATTAAATTGTGCATTTTCTAGCAATGTTCTGCTCTTACCTGAGCGCTAACAGCCACGCTAACGTTAATATTAATCCTCCTTTGAGCGACGAAACGAATATATACCTTGTAAATTACGAAATTGTAATTCGCTCTCTTTTTAGAATATTTATAGATAATGAATAATATTACAGTAATGAGCCAAAATAGTGGTTCAAGCAATGCATTAAGAAAAAGATGAAATAATTAAAATGAAAATAGATATCTAAGAAAACTATAATTAGAAACTTTCAAAATTTTTAGTTAATTTCATGTTTTGTAAAGAAATTAATTACAAGTTATTCATTCGGCTCCAAAGGGTCGATGTCATATTTAACATTTAAACAACTATAGTAACATAAAGTTTAATGAAAGATCTAGAAAGTTTTACAATAGGTGTGTGTAAGAGTGCAGATAAAAGATATATTAATTTAAATTAAGATATAATATGTACTTTTTTCATATATAATTGAATAATTGAAACGAACTTACCGTGAAGTTCGATTGCAATTATGCTGTATTACGTACGATAAGAGTACATCAATAACAATGTAGAAAAAAAAATTGGAAGGAATTAGTACAATGCATTAAAGAATTAAGATAACATATGCTTTTTTATCCATAAAAGCATGTACATAAAAACGTAGAGAAAAAAAGTTGGAAAAAGCAGTACAATATATAAAATATATACATTACAATAAATAAAATAATAAATATAATAATAGGTGAAAGAGATCTGATACAAGAAATCAATACATTTCCTTAATATTTTACAATTTAATAAATTGTAGATATATATATGTAAAATGCAAGTATACATAAAATGCACGATGCTTTCTGATTAAGGCGTAAGTAACATAAAAATTAAAGCTTAAAAAACTTAAATAAATTAATTACAATTAACCTTAGAGACAAGTAAGCATAATTCGAACATATAATAGGAACAATATTGGGCAATTCTACTGCTATAGATTGTTCATAATAGTTGAAGTCTGAGAATGATAATTATTGCACGATAATAGTAGCAATTCAATGAATTAACGATAACGAAATATAATAATTACTTCATGCTGTTACCATGCAATAATTGTGATTTCTAAATTTCAATTATTATGAATTACCTATATATGTATATCATAAATTGGTGCTTAATAAATATGGTGCTTAATAAATATGGAAAATAAATTAACACATATGTGCACAACAAGATTACTACAACGAAAGACAATCACAATTAAAGAAAATATTTATTCCTATTCTACTAATTTAGAGAATTCAACAGCCGGTTCGTCATAATTACGTCTTTCTCTACCTCTTTTTTGGCATCTCGCTACAATGGCAGCAATTGCAATGCATATTGTGATAAACGAAATAGCCGCTGAGCCAAGGCCTAGAATCAGTTTTGTTATATTGGTCTTTTCAGTATCGGCATCTTTAGTATCGGGATGTGTCAAGATCTTAGGTTGATGCTGTTTAGCAGATTGCGAATTGTTTACTTCTAAAAAAAGAAAAAAAAGAAAAAATATATTAAGATATGATATCACGCACTTATAAATCTTAATTGTTACGAAACGTAACGTTAATTCGTTGTACCTTGTAGAAATCTATAAACTTTTTTATTATTTAATTCTGCTACATATATTTCGGAACCATCTTCCGTCACAGTCAAGCTATGTGGATTATCCATATTTTTGTTGGGCTCAAACATCGATAATATCTTCTCGGAATAAATATCAAGCACAAAGCCCCTTACTGGCGCTGGATTACTTATAAATGGATCAGGTCCATTAACTAGATATAATTTTTCTCGGGCGTAGGCAACGCTGTAAATTTTTGTACCAATAGCAGGATGTCTGTATTCCTTATGGAATGTACCGTTGTTGGCAAAGAAACATAATATCCTGCCATTTTCTCTGTCGGCGAGATAAATATAATTTAACTCACTCGCGAGTGCTAAAGCATGTGCAATGAGAAACGCGTATGGTGAGGGCTGCGAATAGACCGGTTCTAAAATAAAGTGAAACTTGGTTTAGCATTTTTGTTTAGACATCGTTTATCGTTATTGATATCAATTTTATTCTTATTATTACCTCTACTGGTGCCCCAATGTCGTCCCCAGTGTAGAATCATTTCACCATTTTTATTATACTTAATTATCCTAGAATTGCAATATCCATCACTGACAAAAAAGTCACCATTACTATGTACAGCAACATCAGTTGGTTTACAAAATCTCCTATTGTCGTTACCAGGCACAAAAGCCTCTCCCAAAGTCATAGATGGCTTCGGTATGCTGTTTTCGTGTAATGCACCAGCACGAACGTTAGGCACACTTGTCTCCGAGCTACCCTGTGCACGTTTCAACTTCTCCACGTGTCTTTCCACATCTTGAGCATCAAACTTGAATACCTGATGCATTGCCACGTCAGTAACCCAATAATTCCCAGCCTGATCGATAGTCAAACCGTGTGGGAGATAAAACATGTCCTTTCCCCATTCCGATATCACCTTGCCACCTTTATCCAAAAGGATTATTGTGTTTTGCGCTATCGGCCCTTTATTTGGATCAAATCTGTTTTCGTTATCGAAACTATCGGGGCCCCAAATACGATCCCCTCTATGAAACACAGCAATATTGCCATTTGGATCCACAGCGACAGCTGATGCTTGAGTAAGTTTCAGTTGCGCACCCCATTGTGCGTCCCATTTTATGTCTGAAAAGAGTATAACAAAAACTTAGGAAAACATTCGTCAGATTTCTGTAAACACAAATGATCAATACTTACTTTTATCCAAAGTATCTGTAGCTACTGGGTTTTCCATGCCAAAGTGACTGTCAGGTTTTAAATATAAATGAGAATCTTGTATCTTGTTTGTATCTTGTTGGTCGTTCGATTGCACTAAGGATCCTCTACCTCTATCATCAACATCGGAATATTCTTTATCGTCGTCAGAATATTCGTTCGAACTAAACTTGGTATCAGATAAATGCTGTAATACAAAAGAAATTTAACTCTCTCTTACGTTTACATATAATTTATTAAATAGTTTATGTAATATGCAATATAACAATATATACACAATATTTTGATACTTATGAAACAATATATGTATAATTAATTATTTAATATTATCAATTTCTTCTTTTTATCCTACGAAATATCTGCATGTAATTACCTGAACATTCAAAATATCACTCAATGCTGTCTTAGTATGTACTAAAATGTGAAGCAAAATTAACACGGAGCAGATAGTGTCATATCGGAGAGTCGTCATTTCGCAAAATCGTCATTAGGTGCTTCCGTATTTTCACTCTAGCCCATCAGTATCCGAAACACTGGCGACGTCTACGGTACTGGATAATATCAAAGATATATTTATAACCTTACGAGATCGCGGAAATATTTTGAGCGAATCGAGAGAATTTTACAAAAAAAAATCGCGTCCACGTCACACTTCGGAGCCACGTACGACACAAACTAGTAGTTTTCTTTTTGTCACTCGAAGTAATATAACGTTATCTAGAACATTTGTTTATCGCATGTATTATTGCGGGACAATTGTGAGCACGTATGTCGGCGTGTCAGGAGAACGCACATTTCCAACAAGTGGCGTTAGACATGACGCCATAATATTTTGGAGTATTATCTTACCGATGTTTTCATTGTGTATTCTTAACTTCGATCGATAGCAGGCTAAAATGGTTTCACAACGCTCACGTGTAAGGGCGCTACGTGTATCGTTTTGTTGATTTTCGACGACGGAGAATATATTTCTTATTGATTACTCTCTTTCTGTCTCTGATTAGTTTTTTAAAAGAAATTTAATAAGCCATCTTCTCATAATTATTAAATTTTTAGCAGTAAATATCTTTCAGTTAAATCTTTAATTAAATATTTGTAAAAAAAATAAACTCCGGCCGGTTTGAAAAGTAATATGAAAAAGCAATATTATTTATTCACATTTCTATTATTTACATTCCATTATTTACGTTTATAGTTATTATTCTTTTGAATAAAAGAGGGAAAATAATGAAATTTTTGTTATTATTTTATTTTATCGATAATGTTTTTGATATTATGCGATTATATCATGAATTTTCTGGGTAGATGATTAAAATATTATTTTCATATTTTATAAATGTAGTTTTTATAAATAATTTGAAGAGATAAAAATCAATAAATTAAGTTAAATTTATATTAAAATATCCTCTATAAATTTCTTTTTGAAATAATTATAACAGCAATATTGTTATTTATTTACATTTCTGTTATTTATATTTTATTATAATTATAATAATAATATCTTTTTTAATAAAATTGGAAGATATATGATATTTTTATTATGCGGTTTTATTTTGACATACTCTTGAAACGATTTAAAGGGATAGAGATCCATGAATATTGTGCTTGTATCGCATATAAAAGCTATAAAAATAAATTTCGTATTCAAGAAATTCATCTATTGAGATTGCAAAACTATTATTTGCGCAGTTCTTTATACAACTACACACACTGCACAGAGATATTTTAATTTATCAAAAACTTGGAAAACACGGAAAGATAACTTTTATCGGCAGTCAAGATTGTGCCGATAAAAGTTATTACAGTTTCTATTGATCAAAGATGGCTTTTAAATTATTTAGAAAATACATTCTATGTTAACGAGAGTTTAAATCAAGTCGTAAATCAACTATTCCGGATAATATCTAACTCTAAAAGAGAACACATTGTTAAGCATTTTCTCATGGCTTTATACAATTCGGAATCTAAACCTTAGGTTTCCTTTTAATTTCCCTATAGATTTATTTCTCTGATCTTGCACGCTAATCCCTTACGTGAATGAAAAGCTCTTCACCGGTGGAATATTTTGAAATCCAATAGAGTCTGTATTCGCCAGACGATGTCGACGGAATTCGTCACGAAGATTTCTCGGCATGGTCTCGTCTGGAAGGGTTTTGAGTTTATACTGGAATCAATGCAGTCTCGTTCGAGCATGGTTTGCATTCCTCGTCCAATCTTCCTTCCTTGCATTCCTTGTCGCTCGATTTGAATTATATTATCTTAGGGCTATCCGGTTTTATTTTTATAATGCATGAGATTAAAACTCGCTATTAAACTTTTTCGTCCTTAATGTGCTGAGAGTTGAAGAAGAAACTTTCTCGAATATATGATCGGAGCGGAACTTTCAAAATTGCTGAGGCATTCGCAAACGAGAAAAAGCATTTTACAGTAATGAAACGTATCTAACTAATTAGAAAACGTGTTTTGCATTATTTTGTGTGATAATGAAGCAATTAAACTTCATAGTCAATTTTTATCGATTAATTTAAATAAAAATGCAATCAATTTTAACAAAGCGATACCATTGTATCGTTTTAATTATTCAATTTTATGTAAAATTACAGTATTTCGGACAAATGACGTAACGTCCTATAAACAATTTGGTTATCGCTAGGTGGTGTGCGTTGCCCCATTATATTCATTTTACTATCCCTGTCATTTCGCGAAGTATATATACGCATGAGATGCGTTCGAGTACTATCGAGGTCCAACAATGGTGGTGGACCCATCCTTTCGTTAGACAGAAAGCATCGATTTTACATTCATCGCGTTGTCTGCATCGACGCCGAGTTTTCATCTTAAACTGCAGACGACAGTGAGTTCTTTATTACGGTGAAAGAGAGCGCGAATGTCAACCTGCGAATAAACATGTAAAGAGGATCTTTGGTGTTCCGCTGAAAAACCATGCTCGACAAGCGACGTTACGAGCCCTTCTTGTCGTAGGGCGAAAGGATTTGACAGTCGTTTTGTTCTTCTCTTTTTTTTTGCTATCTGCTTTCCCTGCCTCCCCCCTCTCTCTCTCTTTCTCTCGATCTCGCCTTCTCCCTATCCACAATTCATTTATCTTTTTTTGGGGTATACACTGCAATGGGAGGGAAACTAAGCTTGTAAATCCATTTAGTGCGGTCCTCGGAAAAGAAAAAAAATTCGACTGTCTCTATTTCTATGCTAAGCAGTTAGACGTACTGTGCAAACGTAGTCGCAGTAAATTTTATATCGTGATTATATCCTCAGTTTAGTTTTTGTTTTTTTTTAATCACTTTTTCTTACATCGTCTTATGTTCTTTTTTAGTTTAACTGTATAAAAGACAATTTTAATTAATATATCAGAGATACCTAAAAAGAGATCTTTCTATTAAGATTCCTAATTTAAAAATATCTTTATCGATTTTTACAACTAATAAGTTAATTGAATCTGCGAACTCTATCAGTGGAAGGTAGATCCAATAATGTAAAGACCGAGTGATCACAAAAGTAATAAAATAAAAATTAAGAAGATTTTTGTCTCCTCTCTCTCTCTCTCTCTCTCTCTATTAAATTATTATTATTATTTCTTCAGAAACACATTAATGAGTAATTTTTATTCAATTATTAATGTATAATTAATCATTGATATTGAATATTCTTTTATTAATAAAAGAGGTTACTATATATAAAGTAGAATAAATACTTTAATAATAATATAAGGTATTAATAAAAAGTTTATAAACTTTTTTTTAAATCCATATATAAACTAACTAAAAAATAAATTTTGTGTAAATAAACATATTATATAAAAAATTATATTAATATAATTAAGTACTTAAAAATTATCTTTCTGTAATATTTGTGCGATTAGTTGGCACCTTTCGACGTGTTGTCAAATACTGCGTTATCGTTTTCAACTATTTCGGTGATCTGCGAATGCCCGGATATTGTCGGTTGGCAAGAAAAATCGCCGAAATGCAAACGTGCACGCGAATGCAATCTGCGGAGATTCTTTAATCTCGTCCACCGCATATCTGTGATGGCCGTTCGCGCAGATACCGCGTATCGAGTTCGGTTTCACGCGCTTTAGCGTTTAAATTGCGAAGTCGGCCCCTGCTTTTGATAGTTGTGGGGGGATAAACGGGACGTATATATGCAACGGCATGAGAAAGGGCGAGCGGAAAATAACGGGATGCGATTCCGCGCGTCACGGAGATGACTGGCGTTCATCACAGTGTACACGCAGACCCAAAGACATGCAGTTTTACCCTTCATTTCCCAAATTTCAACCTAATCGATAGAGTTCTACCTTTTCTCCAAAAAGCATCGGAAATAAATTAATTTGTTTCTTAAAAAAGTTTTGGCAGATAAATGTAAAAAATAAATTTTTTTAAATATGAAATGTTAACTTCACATTTTTGTTACATGTGGAAATTGATATAATTTGATTAGATTTCAATCACGATTGAATTATAATATTTTTCGATGGAACATTTAGAGTGCTCTTTGGAAGATACCATTGCAGATTCTCGAAAAAGATCAATCAAAAGCAGCTTATAAATGTATATTAAATGCATTCGAGAGAACTGAAAAATCGCCAGAACTCTTTCGCGGTATTTTTGAAACGCATTTGCATGTTACTACACGCGATCTATCATTGCACCCGGAAAGGTGAGAAGATGTTAAAAAAAGATTGATCGGAAGAGACGATATTTATATATACATATATATCGAAGCCCGCTGAAATCTCGGTCGACAAATTTTACTGTCGGTTTCCTGTCAAGAAAATAAGCTCGCCAGACGAGTTCCAGTCTGTATACTGTTAAAAGCACCACCGATCGATAACGCATGCAGCGCTCGTAATAATAAATTACCTAGACGCGAAGAGCGAAGTAGCGATCTGACTGGATAATGTCAGCGGATTTGAACACGTTAAGATTATCAATGATTTCTCTTCGGTCCTTGCTGCAAGTATATTAATCTCGGTATTAATATCGCGCATGAAACAAAGACACATTTCACGTATGATACTAGTCACTTGTTTTCTAAACGAAAGTTTAGATATTTTACGTATGTATGTATGTACAAAGCCTTTCAATCTTTAGTTATATTGCTATTTTAAATTATTTTACTGCCATTTATGTTTGCTGGATGGTAAATCAATTTTTTAATGGATTATACATTATTATAATGCGTAAATCGATGTTTTTTGCATGTATTTCGAGCTTTTCATTTTTCATGAAAAGGAAAGGCTACGACATGTATTACTTGTCATGCCAGGGTAATTCTTGTAAATATATACAAAAGGAGGGGACAAATCTGAGAATTATCGCGGATAATCCACTAAATGTACTCTCGCACGTAAGCGTTAACGCAGGTAATAAAATGTAAGCAAGGACAAAGAGTAGTGCGAACCCAAGCCCGTAACCGTGAAGGTCAGAATTTCTCCCCCGTAGGGAGATTAACAGGGTGTGCTCTTGTACTGGCGGTTATTATGCTGTGCCGTGCCGCGAAAATTAATTACAAACTCCGTGCCTTGTTCCGCAAGGGCATGGGAAAGCGGTGAGGTGGAAGGTAGAGAAAAAAAAATATTATTGCGCACGAGAAACTCTTTGCATCTGCATATGCGCGCGCATCAGAAACACCGTTGCATTGTCAGCATTGAGGTGTATTTACGGGACGGAGAGGGTTAAGGGCTTTATACCACAACTTTTACAGCCCCATTCTTGGCTATAGCTTATCATTCTCTCGCGCGCTGCGCTGAGATTTCGATGAATAATTTTGCTGACATCCCGGTGGGTTTCACGTGCACATCGTAGTTTACACCATTCGCGATGCAAATAAAAGTTTCAAGTTGCTAAGTTTGCTACTTCCACCATGACTATTTACAGACATTTTGTATTATTAATTTAATTAAGTTCTTGTATTGTGATTATTACGTCAATTATGCACAGAGACAGTATACAGGAGTATAATATTTTCAAGCTAAATTTATTATTGATATATTTACAAAGTGTATTATTAAGGCGTGATTATTAAATAAGAATTTCAAAATTAAATATTTTATTACTTAGTATGGCAACGTTATTATGATCAAGAAACCATCCAGTTTGTAGCGCGCGCGCACAAGAGAGAAAGAGAGAGAGAGAGAGAGAGAGAGAGAGAGAATTGTTTAAAAAAATCAAAAAGAGATCTAAAATCGATTGAAGAATTTCTATCTTGGAATTTATATTAAAAGTTCTTTTTTCAGAGTTCTTATAGAATACTTTTTTTTAAGTATAGGTACTTAAGAATTTTAAATAAAATTAAGATAAAACTGAAGTTTTTATTCAGTTGTTTATTTATAATTTTCTACTTTTTCATGTTTTATTTCTTCAATAATAATTTACTTTATCATACTTTGTATTATTACGTATGAAAAACCGTCGACAATTTTTCTCTTTGACATCTGTAGCTTTTATTGAGGTATATGTGAAGTAATATCTTGGAAGATTATAGTATACTAGCTTTTTCTTTCCCATCGTATATCCTTTCACATCGTAGTGGCGAAGTAGCTGCAGAAAGAATGGTAAATGCGAATGCGTATAGGAACGGAGAGGTTCTGGCAAGAGATGCACTCTTTGTTAAATAGCTTGGCTATTAGGTTGTATTCTGTTCTGAAACAAATCGTGTACGTTTAAGAGATAGATCGCGATTACTCGGCACATTCGCCTGTGCGTTTAACGTCTCATTTAACTCTCAAATGCACCTCGCGGGACTTCGAAAGTAACATCGGTTTGGGAAATAGAGCAGTAATGCGCATGCATTTTTTGTGCATCGATAATCACGACGATCACGACCAATGTATTATAATTTGAAGATATATCGTATTTCTATAATACATAGTCGAGCGTGAATCTCTTGTGAAAGAAATAAAGTTAAATTAATAAACTGAATAATTATCTGATGATGTAAATGCATATGTTTCTTTAAACAAATGAAGTCAATAAGAAATATTTTGCATTCGGTGCTTATTTCTAGATAAAAGTGTTTTTATCCGAATTTGATTGCCTCGTAAGATTTTCGGTGCTCTGGCGTGGAGAATTTTCGACAAATCCGCACACAATGAAGAGAACTCCGTACTTCTAATCAGCCTTGTGATGTTCTCTGTAACTAGATGTTACTAGGCGAGATAACATTGAACGCGCCTTACGAATGACACCCGCGTCGGGCGAAGACGACTGTGGAAGATGTGTAGCATTCCGGAATGTGGGCTGCGCGCTCCTATTCCCAGCGCGTCTCACCTCGGCGCGCTGCGGACGTAATAGAGAGTGGCCAGGCCCGGATGAAGCTGCAGATCGTATTCATTCGTCGTCACTCAGAGGCGAACCAACGGCGGCGATCACGTTTCCCGCAAACCAACCGGCGCGTGAGTAATATCGCACCGAATAATATCGGCTTGGTAAAAACAATGCAACACGACGATCTCGAACGTCAGCGCATAACGGTGAGCGATAATAGCGACACGATGAATGTGATTAATTTCGGAAGGCAATCTTTACCACCCGAGCCAATGACATTGGGGAATCATATGATGGAATTTGTGTTTGCTGTTTGACATTAAAATACATTTCATAATGTTTCTATAAAATATATTAATAAATATTTTTTTTGAATTTACTTGTCAAATTCTCATTATATCAGACGGGTTGAAAATCTCATTGCTTCCACAAAGCAATTTTATATCTTTCTTCACGTTGAGCGCAATATTTTTTTATATTTAAATTATTTATAACAATGTCACAAAAGTGTAATGAAAAATTGTGTTTCTTCTTTTAAACTTAGTAGAGCGTCGAAGTTTGTTATTGTGCATGCGGATAAAATCTTTTCGCAAATTCACGAATATCATAATTCATTATTTTGCCAATTGCAAATTTAATAATGCAATTGTGTTATTATATTCTAAGGGAAGGTTAATTAAAGACGGCATAATTCCAACAAGATTAGGTTTTAAATCGGGAACTTTGATCAGTGTACCCGAGAGTCTTTCTAGCCAAACTTTTCTCGACATTATGAACTATACGATGCCTTTCTTCTTGATGCGCATCGCTACACTGAATGCTCACAAGTCGTTTTTATGATAAGATATCTATATAGATAATAATAATTCAAACCGAAGTCTATTTGCGGTCCGTTCAAGATTTATGCTTCGTCGTACGAAAGATATTTTAGATTTGTCTATTTGGTGATGGTTCCTCGTTTGTCTTCTTTGATGGCTTTTTGTTCTTTAGCTCTTAGTTAGTCGTTGACATCCTTTTGTTTGCTCGTAAACTAACATTCAATATTTACCCCAATAATAATCAACGATGCAGTTAAAAGCAAAGGTTTGTGATTATAAAAAATACATGTTGTATAATATCCTACAATAGTTTTTTAAATTTATTATAAATATTAATATTTAATAAAGAGTTATGTATAGAAAGGCATACAATAAACAGTTTATTACTTAATATTTGTAAAATAATAAAGCTATAAAGTAATAAATTTATTTAAATGAGTAACAAAGTTAAAGTGCGAATTTATTTATTTAAAGTAAACTGTTAAATGTATTCGTTTGAATGTAAATAGGTGCTCTAAATCGCATATTTCAAGATATAATAATAATAATAAATCAGAATTTTACGTATAGTTGATTTTGTTTTAATTACTCGATTGTAAAGAATTTGCATAAAAGAGTTGAAAGAAAAATGAGGAAACGGGGAAATGAATGTAGGAATAAATGTATGTTATAATGCAGATTATATAATATATTACAATCGGACATTGACGTTAAAGCCAGTCTGCTGTGGTTCACGCCGCTAAACCCTTCCGCAGACAAAATTATTCATTAGCCATTTGCATCCTGTGTCGAGAGATAGACTCAATGGCTTATGATAATCCTGTATATATTTTCTCAAACCTGAAACAATCCGTGGTTATACTCTGTAAATATTATTTTTTAATCATTACAAAGGGTTATATATAAAATAACACAGAGTTGTCATTATATAAAGTACCATCAATACACCGTCAAAGTGAAAATATAATATTTAATGTTGACCGAATCTTCGGTATTATTTTGTTCGTGAAAGGTTGATACGTACGTGCGATCGTACAGGTCTCGCGACCATACAGGGCGCGTCCTACAATGTATATTTTTCCAACCGGAAGTAACATTACATCAAAATGTGGGTTACAGTCTCGTAAGTACAGACCATGATGCTCCATAGCCGTATTAGAACGCCCAAGGGCGACTGATGTAGGTATATGGATGCGGGGATGATGGTACGGATCGGAGCTATGGGACTCGCGGATAAAGGGATGGATTGTGAAACGTAAATGTGAGAGTGGGTAGATGGTAGATGGGTATGGGGAGAAGATCACAGGAAAGGGAATGGCGATGGAGGAACGAGTATGGGGTAGCGTATAATATACACACATATATACATGTGTGTGTATATATACATACATACATATGTATATAAACGTGTATGTGTGTATATATATATATATATATATATATATATATATATATATATATATATATATACACACACACATATAATATATATATACGTACAGAACGATAATGTGTTTGTCGCCGGCTGGAGCCACGCTGTCGCTGTGGCATCGATCCACCACTCGCAACGACTTTTTGTCGCGGCTCGCGTACCGAACGAGATCTTTAACCTGAAAGCTGCTACGCTATAACTGGCTTTCGGTTCAGAACGGTGAGAAATCATCTCGCTTAGATCATCCTCCGTTACTTCGGCGAGGCTCGGGGGCAGGCTCGGGGGTAGCTGAATCGTAACGCACGTTTGACGAGTTCAGCGAGGAGGGATGTCGGATAAGTTTTCGATTTTACGATTTAAATTGCCCCGGTGTGTTGGTATCGTATATACTATACGTAAAATACCTGATGAATGTGAAAATAATAATTCATTTCATTTACGATACTATCGTGTTACGATGCATCAATGGTATCGACATAATTATCAGAATAAATAATACCGAAGTAAGGAATTATGTAAACAAAATTCAAGGCGAAATTGATATACAAATACGTTTAATTACGAGTTACACCAATTGCTATGGGATAAAATTGCATTATTACTTATTATGAAATGTATCATTTACAACATTGCAAATATAAAAGATAATCATAGTACATGTTGAAATGATATTAGCATTGCAATATATACGTATTTGCATGATAATAAATCCAAGCTAATGTATTTCCTTTGTATTCATAAAATCTGTAACATAATATGATACACACACATACGCGCTTACGTACGTATAAAGAAATCTGCATATGTAAGATCAGTAAGATAATAGAGAAATGAATTGACACACGATTCGTTTATCTGCTTACGAAAATCGGATTATGCAGGAACATCACCGTTGGTTCCAAAACTCAATTCACTAGGTGCCATGATTGGTTCGTGCTTTGACTTCCGAGTTCACGGGACGCACGAGAGAAGCTAGCTCCGTACAGCGTAATGTAACACGATCCCATTTCTAGTTTATACCCGGGATTAAATGAGCTTTGATGCCTAAAATGCATTTTCAGTCGACATTTATATACTGTGTTACGATTTTCTTTCGGTACATTAACATTCTACAATTAGTCTTTGAAAATCAGCATTTGTCTGCAATTTATTATATTAAAAAGTAGGATAATTTTTTATAAAACAGATAAAAGTAAATTTTTTATATAAAATAATTTTGTATAGAATTATGACATTTATTCGTCGTGAACTGCCATTATAATATATATGTATATATGTGTATGTATATATTGCTTTCATCTTTTAATTCGCGTCTTTTATCTCTTCATGTCGTTCACTGCGGTACTGTGAGTAATAAAATTTCTCGTTGAATCTTGAGTGGTACTCCATTTTCGTGCGGGATAATTTGTCACTCGAAACTTTGCGGGAAAGTTGGAAATTAGTCCAAGGCGACGTAACCTACCATACTTTTCGAAGTTTCCTAGAGATTTTTGTAAGTTTGCTTCATTTTATAACCGAGACACCTTTAGTAAAAATGCAATGTCAGAAGGTATTTAATATACTTATAATAACATCGTGAGTCGTTTAACATATTAAGAACAAATTCTTCAGCGATACGATCACAGCAATGTTTAAATATCTAAAGAAATATTGATATTTAAACATATCTTCGTTTAGAATTATAGATATGTTTATAAACGTTTCGTACAGCTTTGAAAAATCCAGATTTCAGAATTATGAAAATTTGTGATAAACTGATAAACATAAGGAAGATACAATGATTTTAATTCAATGATATATAATGTCTAAGAATGAATACTTATAACTTAAGCAAACATAAGATTTAGACGGCACATAGTAAGCAAATTCGTTCAACGTAAAAAAAATGTAAGACTTGGTTTCAAGCATCTAAGCATCTTGATTAAAGAAACATATGTGCACCTGTACGATTTGACGTTCCGTACATCTGTATTTTACCGTGTCGGTGACGTTATTCGTTTTGGCCGAAAAGCGAAGTTTTCAAGTACTGTCAGTCAAGTGCTTCGCAGTACTGGACACGACCCTCACGAGAGGATGTATAGTCGAAGGAGTGACATCGCGACATCGCCCGCGTTAATTAGCGTGCTTCAATGTCCATGCCCTGAGTGTTCTCGCTCGCGGAGGAGTGTCTAATCGAGAAACGCCGGTAAATGCTTTCGAGAAAAAAACGGATGTCCTTTATTATGGACCGGTTTGCTAACGAGTCCGAGGACAGCAAATCCGAGGTTTGCGCCATAAATACACCGGCGACAGGAATATTCATCTTTCTCTTTATCCAATTTTACTTTACCGATATCGAACATTACGTGCGTCATTCGAGTAGCGCGTCGAATCAAGGTTTCGCTAATTCATTTATAATATAAATACGTATAACTGAGTATATAAATGCGTAGTAATAAATATGATTTTATTTATATTTTATTTGTAATTCAAGACTGTGTGTGTGTATACTGGAATATAAAAATAATGAAATCTTTTTATTGGCGCATTCAAACATTAGCCGTATTCAAGTATTAGCCGTGCATGTCACGAATTAATATGTTTGTAAAGATATAAAATAAATGTGTTCTGTAAATAAATTAGCTATATAGGTTTTGATAAATTTGCAAAATATTTGACAGATCGCTTTAATCGCTACAAGATCAAAATCAGATGCGTACATAGTAAAGTTAATAGGTAACGTCGATCGACGCTATGTAAGACGGTAATTTGAAATTCAGGATTACATTAGTCTACGAGGAAATATTACATAATTAACCCAAGGTATCTTACGCGTTTGATCGCGTGTTACGCGTAGCACTCTCACTTTATTAACCACGAGGCGTATGTTAAATTTAGACTACATATTAGATGCTCTTCGAGGAAAATGCGCTCGGACGAAACTTTGCGAGAAGCAAATTTGTCTTCTTTCTGAGCTAATATTTGACGGTTTGAATGTAACTAACTTTTGTAAAAACGCAAGACCGTTTATGCTACCTTTCATCTTAAGCGAAACGTTTTGTAAACGTCAGAAATGACCCTAGAACCGTTACTATTCGCGGCCTTTTACGTTTCCACGTCCGCGCTATTTTTCCGGTAGAATATAAAAGTGTGTAAAGTGGAGAGACAAAGGTAGTTGCCGTTCCTAACAGAGAAATTGCTTTGAATGCTTTAAAAATCTCGGCTTGTTTTATCTGCAATGTTTTTACATTTTTATTCAGTAACCGATAAAGCGTTAATAATAAAGTTTGCGTAATTATCATCAGAATATTTGCGAATTTAAATGCTGTAGAAATGCCATGCTTTGAATCGTTTAACAAAGGCGTTTTTCGTATACTCGAAAAAAAAATTATTTTCTTGCATTATTCCTTATAAATTTTATAGTTTTTCCAATTGTACATACATTATCAGAAAGAGATGTGAGATTCATATAACTATACATTGATCTTTCCAAGGTCTTAACTGTACGTGAAGCGTAAGGGTTTCTCAAAAGCCTCGTAATCTTCGAATGAGTTCACCGGCGGAAATTCACTTATCCGGACAACCTGTTCGTCTATGAGAAATCTGGCGCGTGCTGTCAGCAAGATACGACGAACAATAGAGCCCCTCTTCGTGTTATCCGACCGCGCGCGGTTATACGTCGCGCGGCCGGGCCGGCGTGCATGAAGCTTCACCTGCCGCGCGACGGGCACACGTGCGCGTCTTGTTGCACACGCTACGGGACACACGTTTGCGCATATAACGCCGCCGTTTATGCCGCGCACGTGTGCGGAACAGCTGCATTTTAAAATCACGGATTTTCGCCGCGCGATTTGTCAGGAAACACGCGCGCGACAAGTTGCCTTACATACGCGCGTCGCCGCGCCGTCGCCGACACGAATCCAAAATTTCTCCATCGGACTCTCGTAAACGTTCCGCCTCCATTGACAGCATCAATTTTATCCCGCGAGGCCAATCAATTCGTCGCATCCACCATTTTACAAAAAAGTGTGCGACTCCGAAACGAACGGAAAGATTCAAATTGTAGATATTTGATGTATTAACTATTTTGACGTGATTCATGCTTTGAATATATTGTGTTCTATCATATATTTAATACTTGATATCTTAAAATATTTAATACTTTTATCTTAAAATTCTCTCTTTTTCTTTCACTTCCTCTCTTCATTAATCTCTGTTCTAAAATCCTCAGACATGCATCTATTTCTGAGAGACGGATATGTCTAATGATTATACGTTTACGTAATTAAAAATTATTTTACTGTAACGTTGTGATATTATAAACATTTATACAGTTTATTTATTACATTGTATATAACTAATTAAAACAGAAAAAATCGCAAAATTTTCTGTTATTACATGTAAAAAAAAAATTATTTTAATTTTGTGGAGGTAATCGAGCTGTGATTTCCATTGAAATTAATAATAGAAAATTCTTTTTTGAATTACATGCGATTAAGACTATAGATGATATTGCGCAAAAATATTAAGTTACTTATAAATATTAGTATAAATATCGCCCAAGCAAAGATTTATACATTATGTATTACTAGTTTTGCATCTCGCTGTAAATACAATTCGTATAAGAATTCTCGCCCGGGCCACTTGACGATTATTGCTTGAAGTTAAAGCTTGTCAGACTTGGCTACATTCTCGAGTGGTTGAACATCCTCTTTAAACCGTAAACTTTTATTTGCGCACAATGTGTGTCAGTGTAAACTCTGAGCGACCCGTGTTTTCTTATAGATCCACTTGGCCGAATACACGCCTAAATAAGAAAGCTGTGCCAAACGCTTGCGCACCTGGTCAAGAGGATAGAATAAAGCAGGACGAATAGGTACTCGAACTCGAATACAGCAAGCTTGGAGGATCGCACTGTCAAATAGAGAGCTCGTTGGTTATATGCGCTTATAAGGTAAGTCCTTGCTATGTGTTTAATGTTCGTATTCAGCAGCAACGCAAAGCGTTGCTGTCCATAGGTTGAAATTTACTCCAAGTGAAAAGCATCTCAGGGTATACTACAATAATATGTAATCTCCTTTAATATATAAAGTGATTTAATTAATATCTTCAAATATTGCAATATATGCAATTTTTGTAAATTCTAAGCCATATTTATACCGATATTTATACCGATTGTTGTTCTAAAAACTAATATCTGATCTGCGTTGGAAAGTAGAAACTATTTTCTGTTATATATTTATAAATTAACTTTGCATATTATTTTTGAATAATTGATAAGATCGACTGTGTGCAGATCACGTACACGGAGTATACCGATATTTTTTAGTGATAAGAACGTCATATCTATTATATTATCCGTACACTCGATATCTCCTTTTACTCTGCAATCGAAGTATTCCGCAGTCTATGACTTAGCCATAAATAAATGGAGGACTCTTTGTCGAACGATTCTGACGTTCTTTGAATGTTTGTCGTCGGGATTTAACACGATTGTCTCGTTTTTCCCATTCTGCTCGCGCACAATGAACGGGTGGGTATACGCCTTCATTCTGATGCTTTTCCGACTTTTTGTTTTCGTAAGGCGCGCTCGTCACCGTAATGCACGAGCCGTTACCGCGAGGCTTTTCATCGAAATAAATATACCGGAAGCAGCGAGACGGTTTTATACGGAATTGGCGGGGGTCCCTACTCAGCTTGTACCCGGCGTTTATCTCACCCCTGTGGTGGAATGGTTCGGGCTGAGTGCCTTAAGGGGCGTCAAAGGCCTTAAAACGTTTCGATTTTCATACGTTTTCTTGCGTACGCGCTTTTAAAAGTCAGGTAGATACGTCTATACGGTTTCTCTCTTTTTTTAGGATTTATTTACCTTTGTTTATAGTGATAACAGAGTATTTTTTGTTTTAACTTATTTACAAGTCTTCAGCTATTTATTGAATTTGTTAAAATACGAATTATAATTATATACTAATTAATATATCCAATATTAAACCTCTTAAGATATCTAGATTTCTAGTCATAACATTCGAAGAGAACATATTTTCGACGACATTCGTACGTTATTTTGTTAGAAATTATGATAAAAGGTGAATCATGTTGTTATATATGCATTAATTCATAATCGATTTATTGAGAAATATCTTTTAATCGTGAAGATCTCTATAAGCTACTTGTATCGAATCCAACCAATTGTTAACACATGCTCACATATGCTTTTACAAAATAGTTACTGAAGGAGTAAGTGTGTATGACGAGTTCTTATACCTTGTATACATATAAAAAAGTAAATTTGCGTAATAAGTCTATTATGATGATTGCATTATGATACAAGATTTATTTCTTATAATTTTTAATGAAATAACGCACAAATGTTAAAAATATGCTTTGTTTGAGTATTATGAATCTAATTATGTAAATTAAGATAATTTTATACATGTGCATGCGTTATAACAATAATATACGGAATATCATAGTTACACAGAATATATTTTTCGTATTTCATACGTACTTATACCTTATACATTTTGTTTTTAAGAAAGAAGTTATATAATCAATTAATGCTTATAATGCTTATTTTAGAGTTCAAAAATTATAATTTCTTTATTTCTTTATAACAAAGTTTATATAACTTTACAAAAACAAATGGGAAGAGAAGAATTTTTTGAAAAAAATACAAAATAAAAATTTTATTGTTGTTATTTAATTCTAGAATCAAAACAAAAAATTGCTTTTATATTTACAGTAGTATTTTACTATTATGTTAGAATATACTGAGAGAGTACAACGTATCTTTACAAAAGATTATTTGCTTTGTAGGATGTACTGATCGAATACATATACACTGATAGATTAGGTGTACACATTCGATGCAACATTTCGATTAACGTTCATCAAACATGCAGCACGTAGCACGCAATGCGATAACAATCCCTTGTGTTGCTCATTTTTGACATGTTGGCAACTTTTCGGATAATTGTTGTCGTTAGTTGCAGTGTGGCGGTGAATTTTCAACGTCGATAAATCCCGTCCCCGTGACACGAATCCATTCGCTATCAAGCTGAGAATAAAATCCTCTCTGAAAATCGGAAATTCGTGTGCTTTGAAGTATCATATTTATTTCGTCGCGCGTGTATTTTCCCTAATACGATAATCAGCTATGCTTATTTTGATCGCGATAAAATTTTTGTGGTGAAATTATTGACTCTCAAGTATAAAATGCAACATTCTTTGTTGAAAGTTGAGAAATTTATACATTTATGGATAATTTATCATAGTTTTCTTTGCCGGATTATTACTGAATGGACGAAATTATCAAAAATCTTGTTTTCGAGTAGGTATTTAAAGACGACCATATGTGATTACATAAACTTTAAATGGTTATGTAAATATGTTTACATTAATGTTATTACTAATCAAAATAATTATTTTAATAAAAGTATATGTGATATTTATATATATTTAATATTATTTAGAAATTATTTTATCGCGAGATAGGCGAACGTTTTATACAATCGTGTGAAAAAATCTAGAATACATAAACATATAAATTCATCGAATAAACTTCATATAAACAATATAAAATTGAATAAACTTTAATGCAAAATATATACAAAATTGATTGGTGCAATTTTGTAGCTAATATAACTCGTTTAGTCTTACTGCAATGTTTCACTAAAATGGCAAGTAAAAAAAGATTTAATATTTATTACATGTTCACCAAATTCAAATTTTTTCAATGTATTGACTATCTCGTTTTCTGATCAACCTGTTTTTATCTACCTGCTAGTGGATAAAATTTCGTGTACAGCAGTTTTATGTTTCAAAACAGGAAAAGGAGGTTAAAGAACCTAGAATATAAAGAGTACATATATGAAATAAAATAACATTATTTGGGATATTTTCCGCTATGGACACTTTATAAAGCTGACGAGGAGCAAACCTGTCGAGGAGCATTTTCAACGTTGTTTAATATTGTTTTTTGTCTCTTTGCATATGTGTTCTCTGTACGTTTATATAACACAAAACAATTTTAAATATATTTTATCAAGAATTTTTAAAAGTAAATAGTATAAGTTTATATACTGTAAGTGGATTACGTAAATTGAGAATACGTACAGATCTATTGCTCGCGAGTATAAAAAAAGCTATTTTGTTTTAATTTAATTTACTTGTGAGAGATATATATAAGTAAATTTCAAGCTAAAACAAGAATTTTATTTTACCTTTTTTTACTTAATTTAACTTTAGACTCTACATCATTCCTCACTTGTACCATTTTTTCTTTAAGCCTCAGGTCTATTTAATAAGAATTAATTACGAGGGAAGATTTGTGTGGTATACATAGCCGCTAAAAACAATCCTCAAGATAAGTTAACCCTCCTCTTGCTGGTTTTGGAATGTACACGCGTACACATAAAGTGGACTTAAAGTCCAACCGCAATGACCACAGGGTGATTTCGCGAACTCGTAACGCGAGCTCTCTGACGTCATAACGCTTCCAATTTTCATTTTCTGTTCTGTTTTACGTATTAGTAACGTATAGCACTCACAATGTCGTCCCAAACATTGTTATATGAGACGAGTTTGGAATATTGCTGCCATGCGCTTTGAGGTTTCATTATTATAAAAGCGAACGGTATAAAAGGCCGTTATTAATTACATACATAGGAATGCGTGTAAAACGAAACATGAAACAGGTATTGATGATGAGCCTTTAAGGCTCATCATTTTTAATCCTTTATATTTGATAATTTATTAGTTTAAATAAAATTTATAACAACAGGGATAAATCTATTAAAAATATATAAAAACATAAGACTTAGTTGGATTTTGTTTGTAACGTCGTATGTCGTAATGAAAAAAGAAACATGATATGATTAGTTAAAAATTTAATATATCAAGACTTGTATCAAGACGTATGCTTAAAAAAATATAAAAGTTTTAAATATATATTTTTCTTAAATAACAAACTTTTGTCATGTCGCTGACGTGATGTCGCACACTTGATATTTAAAATATAAATATAGATTTAGTACAATAAAATATAATATTAATTTTATAAAATCAAAATATAGCAATTATATCATTTTCCTATTTTTATGTGAAAAAATATGGAACTCACCTGATACAATTATAAAAGCCTCAAACACCACGCTTCCAATAGTTGGTTAGACAGCAAAACCATGAAAGAAACATGACACGCAAGTCATGATAGACGTAAATCAAATTACGCGCAGAATGACGGATGGTCCCAGAGTCCTTGCTGCGATTCCCGCAGAGCAGGATACGAAACATTATAACCAGGAAACATCGCTCGCAAAATCTATGCGCGATTATCACTTGGTTCGACGAACAATTATCCTATCTCTTTTCCGCTTCTTGAAGGAAAAGAAAACACCACAAATCAGGATAGTCAAAGGGTAGGTAGTTAAATGCATAAAAAAACAAATTCGACACTTGTTTGATCGTTGCAACTTTGCGGATTATACTTTCTCCCTCAGTCTTCGTCTCGGTCTTCGTCTTTCATCCCCTTCGTACACCGTTCCTCTCTTACTTCTCTTCCTCCTCTTTCCCCTCACGTCTCTTTTGCGTCGTCGCGCGGCCTTACCATCCCTCCGGGCGGCACTTTATTCCACTCTCACCCCAACGTGAAGTGGGTGGTCGCGGGGTCGATGGGTGCACAGAGGCGAGGCGCAGTGGGATGCGGCGGAAGCGTGGGAGTTGAGTGTGGCGTTCTCCACGGGGGTGGCGTGGGTGGTCGAGGTAGGAAGGGAGAATAGGGACGGGAGGGGTAGGCGATCATCTCCCCTCTGCATCCCCCACCTTGTACCACGCCGCACGGGCGCCAACGTCAAGCGCTTTCGAGACTTAAGGCCGACACTCGCGTCGCGCACCTCGGCCCGACGACATCGAACGGTAACGCAGGGACACACGTGTGGTTGAGGTGTTTTGCGGTGTTCAGACATCTCCAGAACGAAGGGATCCCAGTTTTCGTAGATCGCACGGGCTCTCGACAATTGCGATCGAAGCATTTTCGGCGAGATCACGTCTCAACAACGTCGTACCTAATCTGGAGTTTCGTCACGTTCGTCGTTGAACCGCGCATCGCGAATCGTTCGCGGCACGTGCTACGCGCGACAATTGTTATGTGCATATCGCGGCGGGAAGAAGGGTGAAGTGTTGAAATAAATATTCGTAAGTGAGAAAGGTAAAGAATCGTAATTTTCCTCGCGGTAGACGCCTGACAGGTTCCTCGATGCGCCCTTCGTCAGGGGGTGACAGTTGCACGTGGTGGGAACTCGACGATCTCTGACAACAGTCTTGCAGTGAGCACAAGGAGTTGCATACGTCAGTTAACAAGTGAGAAAAGAGGGATCCATCGTTGACGAGTGTTCTCACCAAGGTTGTCAGGACCATGAAGAAATCCTATTTCGTCTTCGTGAGTACTGAATTTTTTATCACGTTACTCAATGCACCCGCATAGATTACGATTGTTTTTCGGTTAGTGACTAAAAGAGACCTGTCTCGGCTACTTGAGCCTCTTTTTCCTTTAAAAAAAATTTTTTTTCCTTTCTCTTCTCTGATCGCCGTCACTTGAGAGATGACGGGAAAACAGGTCGGACCTCCTGGGATACAGACGTATTTTATGCCCATCCCGACTCTTGCTTGTTTCGCGAGGAAGATCAAAGGCCACGAGCATCACTTTAATCTGCCGATGGCCGATGTATCTTTCTCATTTCCCTTTGAGTGGCCGAACTTTTGAATGCGGTCTCTGAGAGCTAGGGAGTCTTCGTGTCCTTTCGCTGCGCGCACCACCCTCGTCCTCTACAGTCCAAGAACGGCAAAATTAACGACGTGGCCACGTGACTCCCTCTCCCTGTCTGAGGGTTGAAGGGGAACGAGGTCAGCCGGTGCACGCGAGTCGACCAATGTCGGTTTCCAGGCTTTTCGGGGCGCCTTGAGATATAGAGCTTTATATTGGTTGCGGTTAATTTTGCGAGATCTATACATTTTGCTTCGTCTGCATGCCTCTAAGACATATATTATCACATCTCGGGGATTTATATGTCATTTACGAGATTTAATCTGGAGAGTGAATTTTTAAGTTTATAATGGCGTGTGTAATTGACATTATACGATCATTTTTCCACCCCAGTTGACTCAGAGCATCAGTTACTTTACATCTATATTATAATTTCGTACTCAACATTGTAAATGTAATATAACACATGTTATTATATTACATTTACATTGTTGAGTGCAAAATTATATATAAGATGCTGTGTCGACTGGGACATTTCTTTTCTCAATAATTTTGGAGATATGAGTTTATATTCGCATTAACTTAAATTTAATAAAAAATAAGGAGATAAACTGCCAAATAAAGATATTAAATAAGTTTTTATTTATTATATCCGTGAATAAGAAATATAATATTGGAATATAATTTATATAGAAGACATTTTGTAATATTTTCTTTAATTATTTAAGTCATAATAATTGCATATGCAATCAATATAATCAAATGCAAATATAATTAAAAGTAGCGCATTTTTTGTTGTACGTGGAAAATAAGAATTATTTTAATACACGAATATTTAACAGGTGAACGTAGTATTATTGATTAAAACATTATACAAGTTGAGGGAACATGTATATAAGTTGTTTCTAACGCGATAGCACTTCTGGTAGAAATCTGTCGAAAGCTATCAAGGCATCGCTGTCAACGGATCTGCTGCTCGACAAAAGACGGCTTTTCCACTATGTTCTACAAATTTTGGGGCATCCTTGTTTGATATAGCAGAAACTTTGTCGAAACTTACGAGCGAGCTGCGTTGCGTACAATACAAACGAGGAGCTTCCGCGCTTCTTCAACAGCGCCTCGAAAGAACTCAGAAGAGAGCGCAGAACTAAAGTAAGGAAAGCAACGGCCATACACTCGGTCGTATTTTTGGCGTTCGCGAGTTTCAGAGCAAGAGGATTTATCGGGGTATGCGATGCACCCATTGTTGGTTCACGGATTTATTCACGGAGCTCGTTAAATGTTTTTGAACGCAACTTCTACTCCGTTTTTTTTAACTATCGATAAACGATATATTATTATTATTTCAATATTATGCAGGTTTTATTATTAATTATCTCAGCATATATTCTTATACATATTGTATCGAAATAAACGAAACAGATTTTAACTGCACATTTGCATGATTAAATCTTGCAGAAAAAACTTCTACGTTTTCAACGATATTCGAAATATTGCTACGAAAAATATATAACGACGACTTTCATCAACGGGAGATTTGACAAATCGCGTAAAGAGAAATCGTGTCTTTTGATCTGAAATTACATTTCCACTTCGTTTTCATTTCCTACGAAAAGAGCAAGTACTTCCCCGCTTTCAAAAGAGTTCACGAACATTCCGTAATACTTGAATATTTTTCCTGCGTCTTCTCGTATCTTTACGAGGGTCTTTCTGGCTCGTACCAAATTTTCTACTCTGTTTCGAGACGCGAGTAAACCGCTGAGGGAATGAAACGGATCTTGTAATCTACGAGGTACAATACTCGAAATCTCTTGTTCTGATCTACTCCCTCTGTCGCCAAGATCGCCTTTTCTCACCTGCCGAGAGAAATAAAAAAACCGAAAGAAGAACGATCGGGCGGTCCTCCGACATGTCTGGAGTTTGCTTTATTACCTGTCGATTATACGCGGCCACCCCCAAGAGTTCTGTTGTCATTCTGGGGCCCATTGTCGGATCTTGCCGCCTGGGACTTGTCGCAGTCTATCTTTCTATGTTTCTGCTCGCCTCTCTGGCTGTATACCTGTAAAGGATCTAGAAAAGACCCATAGCCGGCAAACAATGCTGGCGGGATCAGTACAAGACTATCCACAAATCTTCGTGAGAGATAGTGTTAGAAGGAAATAGGAATTATGTGGGCGCCAACATATCAATAGGCTAATAAGAAAAGATAATTATTAGATGATACATGATTAGAATTAAGATAATTACGTTTGCTAGTGTCATGAATGAACGAATAAAATGAGAAAGAGATGGAAAGTGTTTTTGGCATTCCACTTTTGGAACTATGTCAAACGTTCATAAACTAAATTGCATGCTAAATTAAGCCAATTATTATAAGATAAATTTTAATCTTTTGACAACGCTCTATAAATGGTCTTAAAATCTTTTAATATCTTTTAACATCGTTGGTTCTTGTTCTGAGGAATTTCTCATAAAAGCATTTTATATGGAGCTATTTTGCACAATGCTTTCTCGCAATTAGCAAACTACACTACCGGTACAGGCTTAGGACTTTAATATTTCTGCACGTGGAAACTCGTGTTAGTTCTAGAATTCGTGATTCCGAGGCAAGCAATATACTACGTAAAGGAAAGAGGCGATGAATATAACAAGCTAGGTAATACACGCTTGCGCGATACATTTCCGGTGCATTTAAAATAAAGCGCATTTACGTCTCTGTGCAATATACTTATTATATTAGTTTGCTCTTCAGTATAAAACAGATACTTATATATAGTATAAGACAGAACAGATTTTCGTAAGACAGCTGATACGATAATAATAAGATTAATACTCTTATTTGTAATTTCTATTGTGAAATAGAATTTTAAAAGCAGAAAAATTCTAATAACATAAATATCGTTTAATTATTTTAAATAATAATTTGCGCTTTGTTTATACATCGTGAAACTTTATAAAATTAGATAAATATCCTCGAAAATATTTACGATGGAATAAGATTTAAGATAAAAAATTGCTAATTAAAAGGCATGGATTACATTTCCAAAAAAAAGTTTTTCTTATACACTTATTTAAAAGCGTAAGTTTCCATTAAGTTCCGTACATCAGTAACAAGTAACATAAATTTTATACATTTGGAAGATTATGACTTTTTGACGGGAAAGCGCGCGATTGAACAAAAAATACGGATGTTTTGTCGCGTGGAAAAGCAGAAAAAGAATCTGTCACGGAAATAAAAAGAAAATGTACCAATGAGTACCAACTCATCGCAAAACGGGAAAAATAACTAAAAATAAAAACGTCTTCACATTTTATTGATTTATCTATTTCAAAATGCGTTTCAAACGTTATATTAAAATCGCTTTTATGTCATATACAGGGCATCTATATATTTTAATAATTTTTACGTAGTAATAATAAATTAATTATTCAACCAATTTCGTAATTTGATTCCTTAGACGTAATATGCTATTATACTGTGTATACTATAGCAATTAATTAATTATGGATTAATTTAAAAAGAATTATTAAATTATTATTAAACTAAAAATTTGAAGAATAAAATTTATCTTTGTTTTCATCGGAAAATGGCAATTAATTTGTTATTACTATATATATCTCCATATATATATATATATATATATATATATGTATATGTATGTATATATGTATATATGTATATGCTATATGTATGTATATATGTATATGCTATTACTATATATGCGGTATCTCAAAAAGATCGTAACTTTAATGTTTAATGAATTTAAAAAACTGAATCACGTTTTTTGTGGAAAATTAATTTAATTTTTCTGATTTATCACACATATCCTACACGGAGCGAATTTAATCTTCTCAGGACATAAAAATTTGAAAAGGCAATAATAGCAAATTAAATTACATTTACAGTTTTTTTTCATCAGTTCAAAGTAAAGCAAAATTTTATTATTCAAATGTGTTATAGATTTAATATCCATTCATCAAAATTAATTTGAAATACAAGCAACAGAATATATTCGGTATAAATTTATTTTGCAGTACGTTAAATGTTCCGCAGCAGTGACAAATTGACTGGCACGCAGCACTCGGCGTTCTTTTTCTGCGGCTCACAAATATGTATATGCGTTAACTTTACTGCTATTATATAACACCGAGAAATCGTGATCGTAATTCAAAATACCGAGAGATGTGATCACTCTCCGAGCAATTAGTTGCGATTAATAGTTCTATAAATAGTTTCTGATTAATAGTTCACGCAAATAATTAATTCCCAAGGAGTGGTTTCGAAGTGACGGTTATTTATTGAAGTAAATATATTTCGCCTGATCTATTTTCAGTTGGATTAGCAATCGAATAGGGAATTACAAATGATTATTTTACAGTATTAATAAAAAATAATTATTTATTGAATCTATCTTGTCTATCTTTAAATTTTCGACTCGAATGCTCCGTTTACGGATTGAGCTCGTGGATAATACACGGATCACCGAATCGAGCAAATTAAGTGACGAGAATCCGCAATACATACCATTTTCTAATTATTAACGCGCAATGTTAAGAATAAAGAATAAAGAATAAAGAACACATTTATCGTATCTTTATTTTACAGCGTTTAAATATTTCGAGGGCGGTAACAGCTCCCGCGCGGCTTTAATGATTGTTTTTGTGACGTATAGCGCGCTGTACTGACGCAAGGTCGCCGCACTCTCATTCGCACACCGAAGCTCGAGCGAGCAGGTGTAAATCGCTTCGTATGTCGTCTCATTATCTCGCGCAATATGATCGCGACGGGTACCACGCCAAACGAGATCGCTCGCTACGAGGATTCAGTTCGAAGGGAGACCGTGCAAAATGTTGCGTAACCGTCGTACCCTAATGATTAATGCGCGTGGGGTCGCGAGTGAATTTTCGTGGGTTAAGTTAGGTGGATGAGTGTTGTGCCAAGAGAAGAAGCAGGGGTGGAACACGAGAGGAGGAGGAGGAGGCCCGGGGAGGCATTGGACGACGGCGAAGCAACCTAGGGGGTAAGTAATCTATTATCTATCTATCTATCTGCTTGTTATTCGCAATATAAATTGTTTATAATTATTTCACGAGAGCAATAATTATTTTCTGAAATATTAATTATTTTGGACATTGTTATAACTTGGGTGTATTTGTGTTTTACAGATCAACGTAGATCGCAGTGCAGTTTACAACTTCGCCGCTGCGCATCGTATCAGTGAGTTAAAATATCTTTTATCTTATATATTATTAAGTAATAATAAATTTGTAAAAATATTGTATCAGAAATATTATAAGAACATTAAATATAATACATTTGTGTGCGGATGTTTTCCGTCTCTAAGGTCTTATTCATGCAAATATTAACGCGCTTGAAAACGAATCGCGCTTTTCGAAGCGTGCAACGCGAAGGTCGATTATAATGGCACGTTTTAAACGGTCCCCCGGACGAGACCGCAAACGGGTTAGGCGCGGGGAACATATACAGGCCGCACGGAAGTGTTTATGATCTATGGGCGGAGTGCCTGGGATTATGTACGGGGGAAGATTGTGCAAAGTGGATTAGTGGGATATTAGCGGCGGTCAAGCGTGCTGGCGCTTTCAAGATAAATACTTTGGCACGATATAGGCCCCGTGTCGTGTTACAAAGCGCCCGGGAATCGTTAGCCGCGTCTGCGCGTCGCGTGATTGAGTTCCGAGGTAGCTCGGGCTCAGATGATGAGGTATGCGTGGCCGGAGCGAAACGCTTTTAGACTTCTATTAGAAGCTGAACACGGGGTGGCATTCCTTAACACCTTGTTAATATCGTCCTGTCGTTTTAAGCGAATTTATCTTCGATCGACGGCGAGATTAAATCCTATCTTGCTGGTTGCGCGATTCGAAATGGTACAGTTATTCTAGTTATATTGTCTTGGATGCAAGAAGCAGAAGGAGATAAATATCTTTTTAAAAACGCATTTTATTTTGTTTTTGATGCATACACTTATTCATTTCTTTATTTCCCGTATATGTTACTTTCGCTGATTTATAAGGTAAATGTTCCAATGCTTGTACACGTACCTATATGTCTGGACATTTTTATCATTCTAGTCCTTAAATAAGTTATAAAGCGAATTAAAATCAAGGACTCAAAGATAAAAATATTTTTCTTATATTATATTTTTATCTTTGATTTTAATTAGCGTTATACTTACCTATTTAAAAACTAAAATGATAAAAGTGTCCAGACATAAAAGTGTTCCGACATTGGTATATTTATCTTGCTTCATCTATCTCTCTCGTCTCATATATTCTCTTCCTTTGATCGGACTTTCTCTTACACAGTGAGCAACATTTTTAACACGAATTAATGTGTGCACATATATAAAACATACGTTATATATAGCATACGATTATATATTTTACATATTTAAAGTCAGAAGTTAGCGATATGTATGTTAGAATAATGAAACGTGATATGTGAAATATAATTCTATTCGAATACATGAATTTGACATTTAACAGACATGTCAGCAGTTTATTTTAACAGATTCTTATTCTTTTTTAACTTTTGTATTATATATCCGAATACTGTCTTGTCTCAATTTTGTATTTTTTTAAACGTTTAAACGTTAAAACATTTAAAACGTAACAAAATAAATTTGAAACTAAATTAAATAAGTTAATATAATTATTTGAGATTAAATAAAACAAGGAAATATTAGGACATGAGATTTTATTATATTTGTCGAACTTTAATTAAACTCTAAAAGTTTAATTGAAATCTTGTCATCTCTAGTTACTTATAAACCTGAAAGTGGTCGATCTCTATCATTAAAAGATTAAATAAATTAACTGCTAAATAATTTTTTAAAAAGTTTTACCAAAACGAAAAGGTTCGGAAGCATGAATAATCGAAATAAATCCGATAAATTGCTCACGAATAAACAATATAGCTTTACGACAATGCATTCCGCATCGAACGTGAAAACTATGATAAATTTGTACGTGATAATTTTTATTTAAAATAAATACAGTTTGATTGTTCGGACGATAATGCGGATTGCGAAGTAAACTATATATTGTATACATTTACGTGTAAAACTTTAATATTCTCGCGTAACGTGCGCCTCGGGTAATGAAAAAGAAAGCTACAAATGTGCTCCAGGAAGTTTATTCGCGATCATAAACCGGCGTGCATTGCGGATTCGTAGATTTTTAGACAGCTTGTTGCAGCATGTAACGTGCTATAATCACGTAGCTCCGTTGGTTGTCACGGACGTATTTTCGACGAGGCTTTCTCTAAAAGACTCGCTAGATGATTTTCTCTTAACCGAGTCTCTGTCAAATAACTTGTGTCTCATTGTGCTCATTCCGTAACGAGTAGTAAATTAGCGCTGCACGTGCAGGTGCGAACAAGTTGAGTTCATACGACCCTAGTCGCCTAGTTAGTAAATAATACGTAATTACAGGGCGCAATGAAATATTAGTCCGTTATAGTCCAGTTGCTCCGAGATCAATACTGCTTAGACTTTACCGTTTTGAAAAGGTTGACACGTCGGCCACATCGACATTTTTTTCAGCTAAAGATAAAAGAATGAGCTAAAAATGGGAGAAAAAATGTCTTCTACATTTTCCACATCGGAAATACAGTTTAAACTTTATATGGTTAATACGTCGGCCACATCGTAACTATATAATTTTAAACTGTATTTCCGATATGGAAAATGTAGGAGACATTTTTTCTCCCATTTTTAGCTCATTCTTTTATATCTTTAGCTGAAAAAAAATGTCGTATTAGCGTCTTTCAAATCACTGTCTGAATGACAATTATTGCGACGGTATAATGTTGTTGGTCAAAGTACGATAAAAGTTCACGAGCTAACTTGTTCTTAAAAGACAGCAAACTCGGTTTGCTCATGGGAAATCTGAGCGAGCGTACTAGTATCACTACGTCCGGGATCACTTACGAGGATACGGAAATGTTGTATGGATATTCGTACGAGTGGTCGGTATGAGAGTTCGGTAACGCTGCGAGAATTTCCGAGAGTCATGCCGGATTATCGAGCTGGCCGTTCTCCCGCGCGCATTTCATCCCAAATGTACCGCGATTGGATCCTTTAGCCGATCGGGCCTTTTGATTAAATCATTATGTAACTTGAATATAATTTTCGCGGATAATTACTTGGATCGTTGGCTATCGTATTAGATGATCTCGCTATTAGAATAATCGATGTCGGGAAATCTGAACCGTAAAGCGTTATTATATATTTTCTCATAAGTCTGAGTATAAATCGTATCTATAATTTTAATCTCTTTAGAGATACTGACATATACGTTTCAATTTTTTTTAAATTCCAATACTATTAACAAAGAAAAAACAAACAATATAGGAAATAAATTTTTATTGTAGAATCTCCAACAAAAGAAAAAAAAATCTCTTCATATGATGGCAGATATTTACATAACTTGGAATTGGTACTAAAATATTTATTATTTTTTAACTTCGAAATTTATTCCTGAAGAGGATAATAAATTTTCAATAAATGAATATAGTTAAAATTATTCCGTCTTAATTTTGAAAATATATTTTTGGTAACAGCATTGCGAACATACTTGTCTTATTTAACTTGTTGTGAACTCGCTATATCTAAATATTATACTCTTTAAACTCATAAAAAAACTAAAATGAAATTTTTTAAATTTATTACTCTTTATATAAAGAACTAAGTGTCGTTTATGCTTTGTAAGCAGAAACAACAATATTCTGTCGTTACCGATATTGTGAAACATAAATGTACATATCAGATAGACTTAAGTATTGGCTCTAACTTCCTTCTGCTTCGAGTCTGAATACCCTGAGATGTTCGGAGTGAAACGCGAACGGTACGAATCGAGGTTATTGGATGAATCTCGTGCACATTTGCGATAAAAGATGTGCTCATTACTGCAGTCATCCTCCGAGGCAGTGTCCGGCCCATTTCGACCGATCAGTCTTCGCTCGATCGCGGCATCGAGTTGCCCCGTTAATGGGTTAAAAGAGGCGCTCCGTTCCGGCTCTTGCAAGGCACTTTACAGATTGCCCCTCGGAGTAGTAAGCCGTTAAGCCCGTGCTGTACAGAAAATGTTTTAAGAACTTAAGGGCTGTGGTCGGCCTAAAAGGATTATGACCGACCCAGCAGCGTGACCACGCGCGGGAGGACGTTAAGAGTGGAAGCGCTCGCTTATCTCGGTAACGACCGCTCTCAGGTTTTACGGATTCCCCGTTCTCCCCGCCAATCGGCCGATCGGTAGTTGGTGCGCGTGCTGTCGTTGCCGGTCAGAACGATCGGGATCGGGAATTCGAGGATTACGGCTCGCGCATATATGCGCGTCGGGCAATCGAGCAAGGTGGCGACGGCACATCGTCGTTCGGCCGCTCGAGATGTCAAATACTATCCGCTCCTCGTAAATTCTTCAGCGACATCGTGTCCGGGATATTTCGATCTCTTCGCGTGTTGGACTCGCCTGGATATGGATATGTAAATGCGTAGGGGGTGCGCTGCGACGCGCGTAAAAAAGTACTTTGCCTGATGGCGACGTTAGTTTCGCGTTTTACGATTTTCCGTCGCTCGCCGAATCGTTCGCTGTTACATATTATACGTTCGCGAGCACAACGGGGAGTATCGCGACCCTTTCACGCACATTGCTATGTGATAGATAATTTTTATATTGCCTGTTACGTTACTTCGACATTCTCGAAAGTCTATTTTTAACCTAGAAACGAAATCTGGTTACTTATGAGGCATTAATGATGGATAAACGTTTATCGCTTTGAGCATAACTCCGTTAATGCGACTGGGACGAGTAGTCTGTCGAAACGACAAATTATAGAGGCGCAACGTTGATGATGGTAGTAGAGCTGGTAACGATTGCCTTGTTTTACGAATTTCTCGCCAGCCAATCGATATGAGCAAGACGTTTGAGAAATTGAAGACTGCTGGGCCGCGTACGTCCGGTTGCTAGTCGGGATAATAGTTGTGCCAGGCGCCTTTCATCATCCTGAGGCGGTAATGGACCGATACCATCGGGATCCTCGGTACTCTATTTCCAGTCCCACAGGCTTTCTACGTCGACGATAATTTGGCACCTGGTATATACCGGGAAATTCTAAGGCATAGATAGCGCATCGTCGATTATTTCATCTCCCAAATGTATGAAACACAGCGTTCCTTAAATGGAAAAAATACGAAAAAACACACGCCAACTTTCCGATTTCTATACAATACACTGTGCCGGCGATGATGCCAAATATTTGGACGGAAAAATATGTCGACGAGAAAGACAAATTTTCTTGGAAGTTAATCGTGATTTAGCTGATAGTAAAATAGTTGATAGTCCTGATTTTAATCAATATAGTCAACATTGATTTTCTTACATATTAAAAAATAAATAGCGATTTTAAATTTCTGTTATAATATATAGTTATAAAAGTAACAGAATCATAAGAATAGAACAATATATAAATATTTAAAAAATTGAATATTTGATTAATTTATTTTTATTTAAATTTTTTATTTGCAATTGATTTATTCTAAAATAATTGACCTTATTTGCAATTAATTTATTTTAAAATAATTGAACTTGAATATTACATGATTGCATATATATATATTATTTTCTTGTTCTCTTATAAAATTGACAGTACCAGTCTTTCGCTATAGTATGTCTATGAATAGTATGGCGCATCTATTCCGATATTACGGTAATCCTCTCATACTCAGTATTCAGAAAACTGAGTATCCGTTTGACAGCGGTGTACGAGCGTGCCAGAAAAGCAATTACTCGCTTAAACGTCGATGAGATATCGATTGGTAGCGAGAGATGTATTCCCTCTTACGATGTATTCCCTCTTCTTCTAATGCGATTGATGCTCGTTCAGTTGCGATATTCGTTCCAAGTATTTCGCTTAGGTCTTATACCTTTGATTATGGGAAATTCTTTGATAAATTTATTGACAATATACCGTGATTTACCATGGAAATAAATGGAACTAGGAATCAATAAATTTAATATAGGGATAATTTATCCCGGTTATCTTTAACTTCAATTAAAGTAATTAAAACAAAATGCAGGTGCATAATAGGTACATATACAAATTTCGAATTCTTTAAGCCAATGTATATCATATGTCTCTTCGCTATATTCGTTCGTCGATAATCGATTTTGGGATGATCGGAATTGGGAATTCCATCTCACGCGGCTGGTAACGAGAATGACGAGATTAGATATCGATTACGTTCGCGTCACGCGTCATGAGGAGAAACGATTTTTCGCCGAGTCGATGAGCAATTCTCGGTAGAAACGAAATGCTTCAAGGAACGATATGGTAATTCTCTATGTTGGATATCGGTTTTTAAGATATGCTATTTTTCAGCCGAGAAAAGTTCATGCCATCTCTCATGTCAAATTATATTTATGCAGTCTATAATACGCGCATAAAAATATCTTTACATATATAACAAATAGCAGTAATAAAAGAATAATTATATCCACGATAAAAATATTTGAACTGAAGTTTGAAGGATTAATTGTGGAGCTAAATAAATAATGACAATTAATCATAATAAAAACGAAAATTATTTCTTAAAGACAAAGTATTTTATACCTTTGAAATAATAGAGGAAGACATGTAGACACACGGAGAAAGTATTTAGTTTTAAATATTATATAATTAAATTAGATATTTTGAAATATATATCTTTGTATATCTACTTTTGCGTTGATATCGATAAATATCTTTCGATAAAAGTTTTATATCTTTTTTTATTATTATCAATATTCTCGTAGATATCAGATATTCTCGAAGTAATATTAGTATTTGGAAAACATGTATATATTTAATGATCAGGTTAGCGCATTTGCATAATGAAAACGTAACATATCTTTTTAATACCATAGATGGAATTTGCACCAAATTGACGGGCAAAATGAAACAACAAATCGATAATGAATCACAACGAGAAGTAGAAAGAGAATAGTCTCTCGTGAAACGATGCTTGTGCATGTTCACGAAACGTTTTCGATGACCTAGAAATTAACGGAAATCGTTAAAATCGACTGTCGTTACGCGAGCTAATTTCAAGGATTCCTCGGAGTATCGACACGAGTGATAGGATAACGTGTATGCAGAACTCTGGAGTGTCTCTACTCACTCATATTTGAGCAGAATTGCTTCTACGAGATATATGAATTCACTACATTGATAACTAATAATTAATGATTCAAACATATAATAGACACAATTACTTTTAAATAAATTAATTGTTAATTTTTACTATTTAAAAGTATTTTATTACTGAAGAAAAATAAACAAGACCCTGATCTAGATATTCTAATGAAAAAGATTTATATCTCAAGAATATTGTTCCCATCGTTACGATCTTAACAATTTCAATTCTTGTTTTATTTATGTCGTTTTCAAACTGCCGGTCGATACGGCTATTTCCTTGGCCAGTTAAAAGAAACGTCGTTTTGCTTGTTACGCGCTCGTATTGAATCGGAAAGTCATTTCTCCGGCGTAGCTGCAATGTCGACTGTGTTTGTGACACATATATCGAGGGGAAGGGCGACATTCAACGTGCCGTCATTAACGCTCGCCACGGGAGAGTGCGACGACCCGGGTCGCAATTAGTTCGCATACCTGGCCCATGAACCTGGCGAAGAAACGAAACACCGCGCAAAGCGCATCGCATGATCGCGCAGTCACGTCTCTCTCGTATCGTGGGACGAATGTATGTACGCAGGTGCAGCATGCCCCTGCGCTAAAATGCAACACCGCGTACGCAATTATCTGGGAAACATGCAAACCATTGACGTGCCTACGCGTACCGCTGTTTTCTCTACTTAGGAGGCGCAATTTTCTTTTTCGTCGCGGTTCTCGTCGGGGGCTGTAAATAACGTTTGTGCGCGCGACTTGACGCGCACACACGCTCTCGCGCGTTTATTTACTTAGTTATTAATGATGTTTTCCCTGCAACGAGAAAAGGTACAAAAATGAGGATATATATAGACTAATATGTGGATAAAACTGTTCCGATTGAAATCAGCAATTAGACTGCGAAAAAAGCATACAAAAAAGTATACAAAGTTAGCATTTTAAATGATAATGAATAAGGAAAGTATTTTTCATTAACAATAGGAAATAAAATATTTTTATAAACTTCGATGTTTTCAAGTAATGTGACTGTTGAAAGGAGCATATAATTAATATAATGTGTATGCAAGATGTACTTATATATATTTATTAGATTTTATAATTTTTTTATTACATATTGACTATTATATATTTACAAAATCCTGTATATATTTATATAAATATGTATTGGGTCAGGGGTAATGTCCGAGCATCCTGTGGTCATTATTATCGCGACATCGTCATTATTACACGACACAAAAACTTTCATCTCCGTTGGATTTGGTTTTCCATGAATTAATTTTGAGGATTATCTTTAGAATTACATAGCTTAAAGAGCATTACAAGCCAAGGTACTGGCCAAGGCACACAGTGGTTGTTTACTCTACGTGATTCAATCTTGGATTGCACTTAACAGTGCAACTTTTGTCTAGATTTATTAATAGAAGCAATGAAAATTGGAGCCGATTTTGCCTTTTAATTAGCTTTATATATAATTTTCGATTGCATATTATTTTTCAGATCAATTGATCATTTAGGTATATTTAGTCACAACAGAAAATAATTTTATTATTTTCAGAAAATAATACAACCGTTCTCTTTTAACGTAAAATATGTCGCAAAATGTGTAACAATAAAAATTTAAACTTAAAATAGTTTTTGTCACTATCTTTTTTATGTGACATTACGCGAAAAAATTATACGATTGTAGGAAAAGTAGCACATATTAAGTAATAGAGGCAAAATGCAATGCGTTTGAAATTAAATGCATATATGCTGAACGCATATAATCAACGCTTTTAATGTAAAATTTTTATATTTTTTTTCGTCTCTTTTTTATATTGCATTATGTTACTTTTTATTCGTTTTTTTTTTATATCGTTTTATATTACGTGTCAAAATATTCTATTGCCGCGATAAAGGTTTGTAACTGGTAACCACGGACTGCGGCAATATTTTGCACGTCATCAGAAAACCGCGGAAGCTATGCTGCGGGGAATCGTGGACACTGTCGCTACGCGTCCGTGCGATAGGAAACATGAAACTATTTCCGACCCACAGTTAAATAATATCATCGGAAAGATGAGAAAGCTGAACGAGCTTTCAAGAGAAAACATTTTTCTTTAAATAACGCGAGAGACACCGTGGAATTGCGTCTGTTCATTTGCGACAATGTTGCGTAAAATCTTTATTAGATTTCCGAACGCTGTTCTTGTTTTGAGTACAGAATAAGTTTCAGTAAAATCCTATCTTGTAATAGAATCTATAAGATACAGAAAATAAATTTATTTATAAATTTATTTATTTGATGACATTTTTATTCGAAATATTATATATATATATATATATATATATATATATATATATATATATAATATTTGGATTTCTGCGTAAAAAGAAAGAAATGTCGAAAGATATATTTTATTTGAAAATACATTGCATTCAAAAATGTAAATTTAATTAATAAGTAATCTAATATCGAATCTTTGAAGAAACTATATTATATGTTTTGCATAAAAATATAAATAACTTAAAAAATATAGAATATACGCAAAAAAGATTACATAGATAAATAGATAAATAGGTAGATAAATAGATAATCTTTTAAGACAGTGCTGGAGAACGAATATACGCGTGTAGCGAATAAAATATTGGATCAGGCTGTGTAAAAGCGCATTAATATATCATAAAACGAATGTTCAATCAGAAATTCTCTATAAAACTTTTATAACCCATCAACGCACTTGATATCCTTGCTATATTTCCGTTCGTGTACCGTGTAATCAGGTACTGGAAGGGGCCGATCAATGGAGCTTGCAAAGACCGTTCGAGAAATATTCTGAAATATTACGAGTATATTAATATACGAGGCGCATAATTATATGAGAAATACCGATATTCAGCCGGACAGTGTGAAAACGTGCTAATGATTCCTCGACGTTGAATGACAAAAAATTGAAATCTATTCCGCGGAAGACAGTGGTAGAAAGTAATTAGAAAGAGCGAGCGATTATCGCGATTAAAATCCTCCGGGTAATCTCGCGATTTAACGCGACGAAAGGTCGATTTGCATAATCCACCGTAGACAGCGAGCGAAATTCGACGTTGAGTTATTCCATCCGCCTCTGTAACAATGTAATCTTCGCGTTATTCGATCATTTAAGAGTCCTTCGCACCAGTAATTTAGATTTAAGTCAAAGTGGCTTAGTGACTTTTGTTCTTTTTAAATTATTGCTTACTTTTATTACGGTTGTTAAGAGGTTTAATTGATTTTACATATATTTTACTGTGCCTGTTTTTAAGAGGCATCGAATTAAGTAATATAGAGCTTTAATAATTGATTGCGAAAACAATTACTTGTTAAATGATTGTGGAGTTCTAATAATTGATTGCGAAAACAATTATTTATTAAATGATTGTGGAGCAATCTAAAAAAAGAACGAAAATTTGTTTGACCGAAATTATTAATATTGGTACAATATTTATTTTAAAATACGAACGAACTTCTGAAATGATTACACAGTTACGTTAATTATCAACAATGTTTAAATGACAGAATACGGTTATCGTTTTTCATTTAAGCATCTTAAAGACGAAAATCTTCTCGGTGTGACGTGGTGAAAGTGATAAAAAACAAATAATAATTTTGTCAATACTCACCTAGGGACGGCGTTAAAAGACGTCCGGCAGTATGTCGATTTTCTTACCGCGTGACGAGCTAACCAAGTAGGAAGAAATTTCCACCCTGGACTTCGTAGCAATATCGCGTTTTTATCCCTCGAAACAGAAATGACCAATCCAATGTACCGGAGCTTGAAACAGCCTGGAGAAAGAGCGAGATTGGCTTCGATCGTTTGATCGGGCCAATCTCCACGCGAGTGTCGAAAAGATTCCCTATTCTCCATTATCTTTTTGCAAGACCAAATCTTCCTTGGCCACTGCCAATATAATTTCAACTTGCGCAAATTTCTCTGATATCTTTTAAGCTGATCACCCGAACAAATCGTGCTTCCTCCGTTGAATAAAATCGAGCACGTGCATGTTTATGGATAGAAAGATATGGCGTGTAAAGTTGCTAAATGCTGTACAAACATGTTTCAACGTATCCACGATATCATCGCGTATTCATCAGGAACGTACATTGTAGGTATTTGCTAAAGATTGATCGTGCCATTAAATGATAATGGATGTAGTTTATGTCGATAGTACAATTTTATCAAGAAATTACTACTTGTTAAATAATTACAATTTTTACGAGTTTTAATTGAAGAATACACGAAAGACACGAAATGTATAATTAAATTATTATTCTAGCTGTATTTCATATAGGTAAAGCATTTATATGTGCACAAAATGATTTTGAGAGACATTGGAGGCACTATAAATATATAGAGTCCACTCGTACATTGTCCAAGTTAGTTCGTACAGAACGCGAAATCCGGACACGTCTCGGTACGTTTGACAAATTGACGCGAACTTCAGCGAGTGACTTTTAGCTTGATGTAAGACGAGTTCTGGTTTCAGTTTGAGCGTCGAATTTATTTTCAGCGCATGGATAGATGAGTGAAGTAGTTTCTCGAAAGGTATAGTGTCGATTAATAACGCAGCCATGCACGAAACTGCCATTTCCCTTTCATTTCCGAACCGGATGAGATCTATATCGTTTTGTTAAAATATTCAATTTCATGACATAAATAATTCAAAGAAAAACCTGTTTTGTTGGTGTTCTGCACGAAATAACTCTGAAAAAAGAGCGTCGCAAAAATATAGTGACACTAAAATCCGAAGAATGGTTTGGATTTGATGCTCATTTTGTAAATGCGACTGGTCGAATAACAGCATCAGAGTTCCAGTTCTGGAAGAAAAAAAAGGATTTTATGTTGTTTTTAATTAAAGGTGAATCTTTTAAACACTATTTGCTCGAAAGCCGTGTACGTAGCTCTTTCTCGCATCCATGTTTTCAATTTTAGATCGTTTTTAAGAAAATCGCTCTTCAAGACCTAGGTCGCCGATTCAATTTCTCACGCGCGAGCGACAGCTCGTGATAGCTCGAATGGAACGCGGAATCGGATACGTTTCGGTACGTTTGACAAATCGACGGAAGCGAGCTCGCGGAAGTTTTTTCTCCAATGCGAAAACTCGCCGCGCTACTTTGCGCAAGTTTTTTGATGGGGCACATGGTCGCGTCTCTTGCTCGAAGCTCCTCAGTTATTTTTCCGTGGAAGATCGTTTCCGGTTTTTCCCGCGGCGCATAAAACAACTGGGAGAACCTCGGGAGAACCTAAAACTTTCTTACGTTTTGTACGTGTTTTAACTTTTATTTGTTAAAATTTTCTTCAATTTTGATCACTCCTCATCACAATATTCCATAACACGATTAAAATATTAAAATTAATTTTGATTAATTTTGAATAATTCACGATGTTCTCTTTCCCCTTTTTCTTTATCATTTAAGTATCTACTTTTAATCACACATCTTATATCAATATGAATCACATAGTTCGACAAGTATTAAGAAATTAGAGCAATAATTAAGAGATTATGACATTAGGAGAGCAATGACATTGAATACATTATTTTTAATACAATTACTTAATGAAATGATTTCCATGCTCAAAAAAAGCATGAATTTGCAATTGCAATTGAATGATCGTAAGAGCACGTAAAGTAATTAAAATTGTGTATGCACAAAGATACGCAATGAACGTGAAATTCGAACCAATTTGGTAATATTGAACGGAATTAACGTTCGGGTTATATGATTGCTAATAATTTTGATAAATAGATTTTTGATTAATTAGAGAATTTGACAAATTTAAATGTGCAAATGCACATACGATGCAAAATGATAAGCATATTAATACGTAAAATGGCACTGAATACTGTGATAGTCATTATGCAATTAAAAAATAATCTTGTTATATAATATTTGAAATTATAGTACTATTATATACTACTTGATGCAAGAATATGTAAATGGTGGTTATATGCTTATCTTTGTATTTCTATTAACTAGTTACGGCAAAAAGAACAAACAAACTCGCGTTTTACTCTGCATTTTATTGCGGAACATTTAAAACGATACTTATTATACCCTCAAAATGAATCGTCCACGATCAACGTTGAAATACATCGCAGAATACCGTAGTATATATTCTTGATAGAATCGCGACGTATGGGACAGGGCGAGACGCGTCTTGTATTTCTGCATTTTTCTCTTTGCCGCATATGTCTTCAATCATGGTATAATATGAATCGCGCACGCGGGTTCACGGGGTCCGGTTGAAAGTGAATGCTTTAACGTACGCACTTGTATTGTAGATCGCGACACACGACGTTTCTTATTGCCGATAAATCTTGTTTTCCTTTTATATATAGCTTTTGAAATATCGTTTCACAATTTTATTTGTTTCCTTTCTCAGTTTTCTAAAATACATAGAGCACCTCTTACCTATGTATATATCTATTTTTGTTTGATGCATATTTTAAAACGCATTTTGATAAATTGCTATCGACTTTTGCTTACGATATAATTAAATGTAGAAAGTAAATATTAAAAAAAATATATATATATATATGTTTGTGTTAAAAGTGTTAATGAGAAACGTAAAATATTTATACGAAAATTTTCATGAGGGATGTCAGTTATTTTTACTTCTTCACTGGGTGTTTTATATTTTTTGTGTGTCATATAAACTGGTAATGACTGAAACATCTATCCTCGGATTCATTATAGATGAGATGCAACTAATAGAGCAATTTTTTGTGGCACGTTCACTCACGAGTTAAATTAACCGTGTACTCGCGCTGTAACATCGAATAGTTAGAGTTGTTTGTAGAATAATATGCATTATAACTTCCATATGTAGTAGACAAGGAAATGAACAAAGCGCGATCATGTACATACGACCGCGTACGTTTAAGCTCCGTACGTGTATAAATATGTATATAAATACACACACGATAAAGTATATATGGACTGCGATGCGTGTGGAGCGCGTGCTTACGTGCTATGTGTGTGTGTGGCAGGTATATTAAATTTTCTATAGCGAATCTTTCTCAGAATTTGTGAGAAAGTCGAAAGTCATATGTTCAACATTATAAATGCGCTAAGTCGGCTAAATGCAATGCTTTTATTCTTATCTATCATGAATGTGCCCTTTGTATTATTAGATAAATTTTATTTAAAATTAAACATCTAGTCCAAATATATCAAACTTGATCGAATTAGCTGCGCAACGATATAAAAAAGTATAAATATTTTTTGAAAACTGTAACGCATTAACGACTTTGCTAATATGTGGATATGAATTATCGATAGTTTATTAAATTTAAACATTCTGCCTCGATATAATCCATGCATACTGATGACGTTTTAAATTCGGCCGCGAGCCTGGCGAGATGTTAACCCGACGAGAGAGCAGGATTTATTGATCAGCCGCTATAAGCGCGCGAATGCTCTCTTTCTCCTCTCTCTCCGCGGGGGATTATAAACGGATCGCGAAGTTTCGCTGTTCCATCCTTCGCGAATTTTGCGCACGGTATTACGCAAACCGGGCTCCAACGTCTTGAATTACGCGCGAGCGCCTTCTTCTGCATGTAGGCGCGCGCCTCCTCGAGCGTCTTTAATGGTACATTAACTGCTGCGGTTCTCCTAAATTATTGATATTTACCCGGCACAACCGGGGTATGTACGAACATGTTTTCTCAGTCGAGCGGGTTCCTCATCGGAAGAGATATCCACATTCGCGCGAACGATTAAATTTTATATGCTCGGCTACGACACACTTCCTTGAATCCCTTCGACAGCTTGTTAAAATCATATAGAGCAGGTTGAGATGCGATATAGACCGTATATTCAAATTTCTTTACCTTTTTGGCATTTTTATACAATTATTATTGCTGCAAATCTTGTTTGTTACATTTGGAATTTAAAAATATATATAGTAATCTTTGTTACATTTCCGTGTATTTATATCTACACGGATTTATGCTGTTAATATTAATTTACTCAATAAAATTTTGAAATATTAATAAATAAATGTTACAATATATAAATACGATCATATGCGATATATTTACATTATTAGTTACATTGATAGAAGATACTTACATTTTTTTTATATATGAAACATGTGGAAATACATAGGTTGCTGAGCGAAAAACTAATTCAAATTTGTTATTGAAAGTTGAGTTCGACAGGAACATAGTTTTCGTTACCGATAACAGCTGGATTTATTTTTTTTATTTCTTGCTTTTGCAGTTAACGCTGTGAACCGCCTGGCGCGGCGCAATCTAACGCGGGATTTTTATTTGTCAAGCGTTTTGTTCTCTCTACATCATGAAAATAGTTTTATATATCAATCAAGCGTCGCGAGTAATGCTTTTTACATATCAAAAGATATCGCGTCATTGATTTTTTATGTCGATATTTTACTTGCTTTAATACGAGAAACGTCTTCGAGACTATTTCCAGTTTCTAGACAGAGACAACTAAAATAACGATCCTCTTCCCTTAGCTGTGTTTGTTTGCTGTGTTCGAAACGTAATTGCGGATTGCTTCATCCGATAAGTTGTCTTAACCCATAAATTTGTCTGGAGCAAGATTATGGTAGGAAGATGCAAATGCAATTTCGTTCGTTGATTGACGTCGCTACGGCAACCGGGACGCGGACCGGACTGATGTCATTTTAATGCCTTTTTGCTCGTTAGAATAAATCGCCTAGTTTGTGCAATTGTACTTTACAGGTTTTATTTAAGTTGGGATGAATTTCTACGAATCGATATCGCGAGATATCTAGATACTATTTTAAGATAAGACGAAAAGTTATGCCATGAAAAAAGAGTTATTTATTTAATCTCTTCTTCGGTGAAAAAATAAACAATCATTTGTTTCTCATCCGTAACAAGTAATAAATCGGATAAACAAGATTTATTTTAAGATTCTATTTCTTTTAATGTTTTTTATTTTCCTATACTTTTGTAATTGGTTTAATCAATTGTCGTATGTCGTTATCTGAGAAACATTCAAAAATATTCTTCAAAATTTCCTCATATTACTACCGTGTGATAAAAGGACGCACAATCAAAAGATATAACAATCGTGGATGCGATGAACGTGTTATATTAGCGCAGCTGCCGACAGACAAAACATTCGCCAACTGACGACATTACCTACGCAAATTTGAACTAAAACGCAGTGATTTCGCTTCACATTTATTCGCGTAACCGTACACTTGCAACATGTATTTGCTCGAGCAGACGCGCGGAAACGAATGTTGATTCATTCAATAGAGCGTAGATACTCCACAGCGTCTCGTACTGATCGATACTTTCGCCTTTTCTCTTTCGGGCACGTTTCTTCTCTGCGATAAGTCGGCAAGAACTATTTCATTGTTCATTATTCATCGCGTTAAAGAAAATTAAAGCGTAGAAAGATAAAATAATTACGTGTACATGGCGATTGTTATAGGTGATTTTATTGCTACAGTTTTGTTTCGTCCAAAGTAGCTTCTCGCCAAGCAATCGCGTTTAGTCCTTTTTTTTCACCGGCACTTTTTCGCCTTCGGTTGCTCGTTCGCATTCTGATCGTGTTTGCAAATTCTGGTTCTACGTTGGGGCGTGCGGTAGACCGCGGAATTCAAATAAACCGTGGAATATCGATTTTTCTTCTCTTCTTTCTAGTATGTCGCGTGCGGAGCTGCTGATTTTTCGTTCCGGCTTTCGCTGCGAAAAAGTTGCCTTAATGTCACTCTCTAATACAAATTTGTACGATCACGTCCCCGTACATAGATTTGCGAACGAATATGATGCAAAATTACGCGATCAAATTTATACGTGTGACGCGGAATTTTTATTACTGTAATTACATTTTTGACGGTTCTATACCTATCTGACAAAACTGACTGTAGTGTACCTTTAAATAATTTGCTACTAAAATATCGATCGGCTGTAACAATTAATTTCAATTAATTTTTTAAACACAAAGCAACCAGCCTTATTTTGGCATATAGACATTCTATATGCAGAACTTCGAAATTAGAATGGTTGATGGAAAATAAACTGGCACATATGTGTATAATCAATTTTTTATCTTGTCGAAAGTCAACATAAATTTCAACAAAAGCACCTTAATAATGTCTGTAATTTAAAATAAGAAATTAATCCATTATTTTGACGGGATTGGTTTGTTTTAAGTGTTAAATAATTGAGACACATTTTGATGGCAATCGCGTAATTTGGCGTGCGCGTGTGTAACTATTCTTAAATATCCTTCAAACCAAAAACATGATTTAAAATGAATCGGTAACAGTCGGCGAACGCGTAAAGGGAGGTGGTTGGATTTACGGCCTGCGGATATACCGCGGCAGATACTCGCGGAAATTAACACGTTTCGGAGCCGTTGATTGACGCGCGGGATTGCACGTCGCGACAGCAGGAATTGCGTAAGTGTTATCGCCGAACCGTGAAGGATCGGGGGTTGGAGAGGCTGTTAAATGCGCGAGGACGGGCGCTACGAGAGGGAGGGCGCCGACGAGGGATGGCAGGCGGCGCTGCCGCGTAGGCACCCACACACCAAACTCAATTCTCACTCCCATATTTCTGGCTTGCGCCGAACTGGAAGATACATCTAGATAAATGCGGCGAAACGTGCCGCCGGCGGCGTACCGCGGCGAAAGTTTTGTCGACGCGGCACGAAATCGGTCGCGGCTTTTCCGGGGACAGGACTTTTCGGGGTGAGATTTACCGCCGCGACGCCCTTCGACGTCGTATGAGTGTCGGGCGGTCTTCTATCAGGTGAGACTGGAGGTACGAGCGACCGTAATGTCGCTTTTTCCATCGCGTCGAGGACGGTTTCTAACAATGGAAGTTTTTCGACGAATTTTTTTGCGGAACGTCTCTCCGTCTTGCGTTATATGATTTCTTACATTGTCTCTTTTTTGTTTTTCTTTTCTGTTTCTTTTTTTTTACGCCACATTTCTTATATCGCGTTTATCACGGAGGCAAAAGAACTTCTCCGGCGAGACACGTATTCGGTTTATATTACAAATTTCTTTCATATGTTTTTTTGTTTTGATACATGTTTGTTTTATATGCCAAATTTGTTTTTATCGTTAGATCATACTCTTTTGATAACAGGATTATTTTGAATAATTACATAATTATGATGCATTTGCAACCATAAATGTTCAATGAACTTTATTACAAAAATTTCCCAACATTCTTTAAAGATAAATTCATTATTTTTAACTGACAATGAATTAAAAAAGATATACAATCTGATATAATTTGCTCTTTTAGCTGCTACGAATAACTTTTCGATATCAACATGTTAAGTATATGACTGCGTAGTTTCTTTACATATTCCAACCTTCAATGCTCTATTTGACTATGAAAATATATTTGAATAATTACTCGATTATTAGGGATACAAAATTTTACCAGCCAATTTGGCAAATATTTTATAAAAGCAGTTGTTTGAAACGCAATGGATAAAATGCAGTATGCAAATAAAATATAAAATTCTTTATACTGACATATATTTATGTTAAGAAACATCAGTATTTTTGAGCTTCGACATTTTTGTAACAAGTATACGAAGACAGTAATACGGTTTTATTTTTATTGACATCATATAAATAACGAATTTGTTATCGTGACATTGTGCATCCATCTTTATTGTCTTGAGACGATGGAACAGACAACAGTTTTCAGAGCGTGACCTGCTTAAAGGGTTGGAAAATAAGGTAGGACGTGCGCGAATGTGAGCCCAATTTTTTCCTCCAGAAAATTCGATCTAGCGTATACGGGTCGTACACCGCGCGAGGACTTTATCTGACACCAGCTTTGAGCTTTTCGTTCTCTTTCCAGGCTAGCAGACATCATATTTTTTATCATCGTGAGAAATCTAATTTCGTTGCAAATTCGATCGCGCAGGCAACGTCCGCGACCAGAAATTCACTTTAATACACGCACGTAATTCTGCCGAGTAGTTTAAACCGGGGGTGAGATTGGTGAGAAACGTTAAATATTGCGAGAAATTGTCTCGTGACTCAACCACGTACCATATCTGTACTTTAAAATGAATGGAATACAAATATGCGTGCTATCCGAAATAAAAATATAATTCGAATGCAAAAACTTTTTCCGCTATTGTATACCGCATCAAATGGTAACTACAAATTCTTTGAATGTCTCTGATAGTTAACCTTTTCTTAATGCTGAGTGTATAATAGTTTTTATATAATTTTATGTAATAGTTTTTGTATAATAAATTTTTTGTAATATAGGCTGTTTGGATAAAGGTATTTTTTCGTGGATTAAATTTTAGGGCTGAATTAAACGGATAAATAATTAAATCAGAAACTTTGCTTTGCTGCAGTAAATAATTAACAATAGATTTTTACTTGACCTAACTGACCACATTTATTAATTTAGTATAATTTTTTCAACTCAATAAGCTGCACGTTGATTGTTTGTCAGTCGTAAAGCACAGATTAAAAAAAAAAAAACTAGAAAAGTTTTTTATCCGACAAACAATCAACGTGCAGCTTATTCAGTTGGAAAAAGTATACTGAATTAATAAATGTGGCCACTTGGATTGACTAAAAATCCTTATTGGATAAATAATACAATATATAAATACTAATCTTATTTTTAGTGCTTCTTTAAGCATTTATTTTTCTTTAATTTGAAAATGTTACAAAAATATTTAATATTGAAAAAATAAAAATTGAAATAACTAATTTATCAAATTTTTAATAGTTATCTTAGGTGTAACAATAAGCTTGTTCTATGTGCTGAGAGATATCTCAGTGAAAATTATTTACATCTATTGTAGCAATGCGATATTTTATCTAAATTACAATACGACATATTACCAAAACAGTAAAAATCTATGGCTAACGTTGTTTCCCCTTTTGTCCCAACGCGAATGGTAGTTGAATTGAAATGTCAGGAGACATTGCGTATTCATCTTTTGGTTGCCACATGCATTCCATTCGTTTCATCAGATTGCTGCGTTTGCTCTATTCGTTATTCGAAAACGCGAGAGAACGATGTTAACGCAACATATCGACGCGAGCTTTTTCAGGCCATTCGCGGTTTGCAACACGCGGCTGTAAAGCTGATAATGTCGGATAATAGAGAACAACCGAGAAATTTCTTCAACAAAATATATATATGAAAAAAAGCATACCGCTCTTCGAGATAAATTGCCTGGAAATAAAAGTTTTAATCGATTTTGTTAAACTATCTCGACGCTGTTGTATATTCGTACGCCATAACGAACACAAAAATTGTTTTCCTATAATGTATGCCCTTTGACCTACATTTTGTCAATTTTACTTTAACCATCGTGGGTTACGTTCAATCGACATGTAGTTTCAAACAATGAATATTAACGATTGTATTTTAATCGGATTTATTTTCTGATCGATGAAGATTTATGAAACGTATAACGAATTTATGGACAGATTCGTATTTTTATGTGGTATTATAACAGAGGAATATAATATTTTAAAATATTTTACTTATTATTGAATTTTTCTAAAAGATTGTCGAAGAACTAAAAGTTGTATACTATTGTAATTCTATTTATTCTATATTTATCGATTTTAAAAGAAGTACTTTATATTTCGCGAGAACATTTTAACGCAATTTTCAGTGAGAAATATTTATTCCGATAGTACACTTTACAAATGAATTATTCATTTTCACAGTTAAAGTACCTTTACCGATGAATCACCATTCACTTATAAACATAACATTTACTCTCTTGCGAAAACTTTCTATTAAAACAGAGATGCTAATTTAAACATTAAATGCCGTACTATTACCTTGTTGAACTACTCGTGAAAACCTCTATGACTCGGCGGAGAAGATTACGGGATTTTCGGTATTGATAGTTGACGCGTCATATATGCCGTAGTATAATTCAATCTAAAGATGATGAAAGAGGCGTCGAAGGACCTAAGATAGGTGAAAGCTTCACTTCGAAAGACACGCCGCGACATCAAAGAAGCCGCCGCCGTCGCCGTCGCGTAAATTCCACGTACGCATTTTCGATACGCTCCTCCGAAATGAAAGGGGGAGGGGGGCTCCTTAATTTCGGAATGCATCGCGCAGTACGCGTGGCACGGAATTCGCGGATGTTGACGAAGCACTTACCAGTTCGTGTCACGTTCTCTCCACGCTACAACTTCTTCGGGGAGGACGTAACGGCAGTTTCGAACGTCGCGTTGCATCTTCCGCGTTGTAGCTTCTGATGAACCCGGCGAGAGTACTCGAATCTGGCGGCCAATCTGCATGCCCGTCGCCCGATACGAGAAGTGCTCGGATCTAATACCGAGTTCAAGGCAAAGAGACTAACCGTCACCTTCAAAAGTTTTGGATAATCCTCCGTGCTTTATATATTATAAGAGCTTAAGAATTTACTGAGATAAAAATTAAGTTAATAATTATTTATAGGGACATAACGATTATGTCAAGGATATTATGGAATAATTGTAATATAATTCCGTAAATTCTAAAATTACGTTGTGATGAAGGATATAATGATTATTATTAAGAAAGCAGCTAATTTGCGGTGGCATTCTTGCCGGTCAGTGTACATTGCGGCCTAAACCGTAAACTGTCTTATTTATGAACGAATATCTCTCGCTAATAACTTTACACGTGTACGCGTGTTCGTTTACTTTGAAAATTTACAGATGCTTGCGGAGACTTAGCGAGAGATATGTCATTAACATCAGCAATCGCTTCGATCACGTTGTTTCATCAAATAAGCGGCATTTTTTCATTTTTTTTTCTTTCTTTCTCCCATTCTTTTTTACCTCCGCAAAATAACAATGAAATGAATATGGCGGATCCATTAAATAAGTTTTGTCATTTGTCTTTAATGAGAATTAAACCAGAAACGTGAGTCCTTCATTACTTATCTCCAGAAGGATTGGCATCAGGATGAGCACTGAAGGCTCTTCGATGGCCGACCGAATCCGAAGAGGCAACCTCGCTCCGAGAAATATCGTCCGTTAACTGTTTTCTCGGCAGTTAAGAGGCTCTTCTTTCTCTCTGTCTCTCTCTCCGTGGGTCGAGGTCTATTGATTTCCTTGAGTATGATTACGTAGCAATAAGAACGTTGATTTATTTTGCGAGAGAAATTGAACCCGTTAAAAGGTCGGAACAAATCGAAGGATCTGACGAAACGAGCTAACTTTTCTCTGTTACCAATACATACGTACCACTACGTAACGTAATTAAGAGTTCGGCATAAATCTTGGGACACTCGCACGTTTTTGTGGAAACAAGAAACTTATCTGGAATAGGTCCAAAATCTAGTTAGAATCGGGGAAACTTTAGAATCGTTTCACATTTTAGCCGAACCGAGCACACATTTTCGACAAACGTAATTGCAGTCGAAAATCAATCCAATCCATAAATCGGAAATCATTTTTCAATATTGTCATCGCGCTTATTGTTAGTTTCCTTTTTTGTTACGTAAACTAATGGTTAGATTGGATCTCCATCGCTAAATTGTGGCGGAAGAGATTGTCGATATACGTCGGCACGTGTCTCACGCGAATTGGATCGGATACTTTCCATCTATAATGTATTCCTTCCATCGTCCTGCGTCTGAAACTCACTTAAACACGACAGCGCCGTATATTTGCGCCGATATATACGCGAAGCTACCTGCACCTTGATTATCGAATTATCTTCCGCGTTTCTGCTCCCTGCAGACGCAATCCGATGTTCGTCGTTGAATACATTCGCCGTCTCGCTGCTGGGATATCCGTGATTGGGTGCTTTCGACCAGATGTTCCGCCATGATGCATTTAAAAAAAAGCACACGAAAGAATACAGCAGAATAACATATCGAGTGTATCCAAGAACTATGTTGGCGGATAAAAATCGTAAAAATTGTTAAATCTGAAGGAGTTAATAGAATATTATAATTTTAATGTAAAAATGTTTCACACGTACTACATAATTTGTTACACATTTTTATATAATCTTTTTTTTGTAATTATTTCTGCAATTTTCTGTTAATTATTGCAAAGTAGAAAACATTTTTGCAGATTTTCGCTTATTTACGACGACTGTGGAATGTTTCATAATTTATATAGCACGCTTTGCGTTGGCAATATCTTATTATTTATATCTGACACTAGCTTTTATTTGCAACACAAATTTGCTTCTTTTGAACGGACACTCGCCGCCTTTAAAGCGTAGTTAAAAAGCTTGCACATAATTTGTGCGCTTTTGTCGAGGAAACCTGCTAGATCAAACTCAATAAAGTCGAGAAAAGCGATAAAGCGGTTAAATCGACGGCGCGTTAACGGGAAGCTCCGATCATTGTTTCGAAACCCGATGGGAAAAGCGTGGCTTGTCGAAGGGGCAATGGCGCCGATGGGGATGGTGCGGTGTGGTATCGGAGTGGAAGACGTATATACTTGTGTTTCTGTCCTTCCGCGTTGCTTTTATTAGACTCAGAGGTAAATCGTTGCCGATTAAGGTAATGGGTAACGGCGGAGATGTAGACAACCAAACCCACCAAGTTTTACATTTTATGGGTTTCGACGGAGAGAGGGAGAAAGGAAGAGAAGAGGAGAGGAAAGAGAGAAAAAGAGAGACGAGTAAATAATTAGGTACCATTACTGGTTAGTTTATCTATTGCTATATCGAACAGCGCGGACAGTTCTCAATTTTGCATCCACTTGGGTAGACTTTTCAGAAAGTACTCCATTTCCGCTAGGATCGCGCCGCCGGTAATTGATGAAAAGCAAACAATGAGCTTAAAATAGTGTGCGGTCGCGCGGTTATACGAATCCGTCTAATTGGGGGTGGTTCATTCTGGTTGCACAGAGAATGACTCCTGTTGAGAGGCCTTTCGTAAACGATCGACCGAGCGAGGGCCAAGTTTCAGGTGGTTAGTGGCGGCGTCACGGTTTCGTTTTTCAGCGCTAATGGCTTTACGTGTCCGCGTGATTGAAGTAAATGCACCGCGATAAATGGATAGTTACCGGTGATAAACGAGCCGCGGAGGGCGAAGATATTTTTTACAGCTAAGGTATCTTCTCGGGCGCGCACATTACTTACCCACAAAAATGAAGCAAACGTGGTTAAGGAAGTTTGAAATAATTAAGGGAGTGGAGATGAAGTGTTGATGAAGTTCAAGATTGATAACGGTTAGATTGGAAGAAAATTTAAACAGTGATTTCCTTGATGTGAAACCAAGCTTCTGCGTAAATTTAAAGAAATCATACATTAGAAAATTTAAATCGAATCCAATTTTTATTTTATTTTTGCCATTAAGAACGTTATATACTTTATTTTAACCAAGTCTGTTTGCACGGTTATCGCGTAATTATTCTAGATTTTTATGGACCCCACTCTTTTATATGTATGTGCTTCTTTTAAGAGCTATTTTTCGCCTTTTAAGTAGCAATATCGATGTTACAGGATCTTCCTCTTCTATTTCCTGATAATGTTCTTAATCTGTACGGATATAATTATTTTGACTTTTATTAAATATCATTATTAGATATAATTATTAGATGTAATTATCTTGACCTGTCTAATTTAATGTTTTGCGCACAAATCATAAATGATCATTTTGCTAGGAGATAATCTTAATAGCCAGTTTGATGGAGTCCTTTAAGGATATCGCCGCGTTGCTTCTAATTTGTGCTTCGTAAACAAGTTACTCAATCAAGGCGTAAAAAAGGGCCTCCGTCAAGTCCGGACGTGTCTAGATACGAAGTTATGGAATCCGTGTCAAGCGGCGAAATTAACGTTCTTGAGGAAGGCTCGTCGATTAAGGGAAGAAGATCGATTGGTGAATAACCGGCCAGTAGATTGCAAGCGGCTCGATATTACTACAAATTCCTGAGCTACCTGATTTCATACCATTGCTGACGTAGTGCATGCACATTTATCTTTACCGCGTAGGATTGCTGTTTCGGTTGAAGGTACGAATCTGCAAAATGTAGTACTGCAAATTTAACATTGTAGCTCGTATTATCATCTACGATCATTTGAGAAACAATAATATTGTATAGAAAGGAAAACATTAGATGCGAGGAAAGCTCTTATAATTAAAAGTTAACTGCTAAGTCTAACGACAAACGTCATCGAAGGGAAAAGCGGCAATAGTGATAAAGCGAGTTTCGGCGATAGCAATGCAAAATGTAGCCCGATTCGACTTGGTTTCGAACCGAGTCGTTATTGTTTGCGTTTCGATTGAGTCATTGTAACAGACTAAATTGACATCAGAACTATGCAACGCGATCTGAAAGCCGCGGCCGAAGCTTTTGTAAACCTAGTCATCCCCGATCGTCACATTCGCGCAACATGGCTTCGAGCATTTGTATAGGTATAGCCATGAATTGCTTGCAACCTAGTACACTGGCAATTCTGCGTAGTGCGTTAGAATTTTGATTGTCGAGTTAATAAATTCTTTTATCTTTTTCTGTAAAGTTAAAAAATCTTTCAAGAATGATATATATGTTATTGCGCTTGCTTTAGTAATAAATAAATAATATTTTGCAGAATTGTTGAAATTAATTAATTTAAATGTGACGGTCACACATAAAAATAATTATATACATAAAAGTAAAAATGTTATATATTTTGATTTTATAAAGATAATTAATTCTTATTATCTTTATTATCGTAAAGGATTACGAAGTGGTAATTTTAGACAATTAAATTCTTACGATTTATCTTGTCACGAAAATCCGGATCGAATTTGTATTATCTCGATGCCGTTGCATTTTGCGAAGATGGTGGAGAAGATAGGTAGGACGCGGGAAGGCATCTACCAAGACAGATGGGTGGGCAGATGTCCATCACTTCCGGATGCCAGCGGAAACTAGACACAAGAGACGAACCGCGTTTCGGGTCACTCAAAGGATCGCAGGAATACCGAATCCAATCACTGATATTGTTTATAACATGTGATCCTATTCAGCTTTATCTCACTTATAACAATTGTAAAGTGATATATTAAATGACGAAAAGTGCTGGAGGAGTATATTTTAAATAGTGTTAGGAAAGAGACTCTATAATAAGTCAACCATACTTCCAATTATTTAATTGAAAATCTCGCGAATCAATATCATATTTTTAAAATAATATTGCTAAAATATAGTTTGATGTTTTTATTTCTCTTTCGCATTTCACAAGTCAAATATTATCAATTTCTGTGGAAATAACTTTTGTGAGAAAAGCAATTATTAACGGATATTTGTAAAAATATTTTTCTAGTTTTGAAAAATACGTTTTCTTTCGATGCATTTTTTTTCTGCAACGACTCGCTAATTCTTATGGTTAATTGAAAATTCAGATTATACTGCAGAGAGTTTTCGATACCTATATCAATATTTAAGCATTTTTGCCTTACAGAATTTAGCAGAGTTATTGCAAGACTCTTTATTGCTGGCCTTTCTTTGACCGTGATTTGTATATTCGATGCCATATAGTTGCACCCTCCTTCCTCAAAGTCGTCCTCGTTTCTGGATCAAATATGGCAATATCGATGTCATCTCTCTTTTCCATTTCATCCCTCTATGTTACTGTATATTTCTGCCTCCCTTATTACCTATTCTCTCGATGCAGACATTTGCCTTTGACGTGCATGCGTGTTGCATCGCGACTACAGCCATTATATATAATGCATATCTCACGATTCTCGAATACAATCTGCAGTTTTCTTCGATTCGACTATTGAAACTTGCAGGAATTTTTTCAAATTTTGCTATTGCAGTTATTGTTGATATGCGATTAATATAATCAACTACATTAATAATTTATGACAAATAATTAAAGCATGCTCGTATTGGCATTGTCGCAAATTAAATCAAAGAACGGGTCACAATTTTATACGGATTTACAGAACGTTTCGCGATTATCGTCTCTTTCGCTTAATAAATATAACGACGGAATCTGCCGCAGATGGTTATCTCATTAGAATTGCATAAGTAATTACGAGTCTCGACTTAGCTTCAATCATGAAAATATCTTTCCAATTTAGCAGCTGCATTACTGCGTAATTCGTCGCTCTTATCGCCGCCGCTCCGATATAATTGAATTCCGCCGTGATCTAATCGTTTCGTTAATGGCATTGGTAAGTCGCTCGTGCCTTCGGTTTTTATTTCCGGCGGAAAACGCTAATAAAAACGAGGCGTGACTCGTTGTTTCCGTTTCTTCCCTCTTTTTTTTTCTCTGTGCCCGTGGCACTGCCTCAGAGCGACCCTTTAATTCATCTCCCCGCAGATCCACCCCGCAGATCCACCCGACCGCTTTCCCCTTCCTCCCTACTTTCCCTCCTGGGTATTCTCCAGGGACGGGCCACCATCATAACAGCGTTTTCTCGCGTGCACGTGGAATACAAAGCGTCGTCGAATCTACGAGTCCCAAGAGCGACGGCACGACTTCGTCCTACGAGCAGGATACGGTCGAAGCGCGCTACAAGAATCGGAAGTTATCGCAAAATGAAAGGAACGGTAATAACCTAATGCTATTATTCGTATCCCGTTTTTCGATTGTTTCTAATCCGTTATTTTTTAAATGTACATTTATATTCCTACACACACTGCACTCATATATGATATTCAGTGATTGACATTGATTATAATTTCGATAGTTCGATTATCGGTGCTACAATCTTCATTACTTTAAGATACTACCTATAAGCTATAACTGAATTATACATCATAAAAGCAATAAATTCGCAATTAGTCAATATAAAAGGAACATGTTAATAATTATAGTATTAATAACATGTTACTTATATTATGCTTATATTATACATTTTATATGCACTGCATTTTTTAATTGCAAAAAAATAAGCGTTTGAAAAGACATTTTTCATTTAATTTAAGCTTGGAAGGTGCTAATAAGGCAAATTGGCTATAAATATTCTCGACATACCTATTTGTCTTTATTTTAACAATGAGAAATGGTTAGGTGCGTGCATACGAGACAACATATGTACAAGAATGACGGTATTCATCTGGCACAATCTGTCACGTCTGAGTACAAAGCCGACTGTAAATATTTCCTTATGCACATATGGTTCACCACCAAGTAATCACCCTTGCGCATGCATCTTAATCTTTGCTCCTCTCGGTCTCTGACGGCTTCTGACGCTACACTCATCTACGATGATATTTTACATGTCCTGCGATACCTCTCTGCACGCTGTGCTTCGTTTAGAACCGAATAGAACAAATCCGGCGTAATTTTGTGTGCCACGTTTGTAAACGTAAGCGCGATTCAATGCGGACGGTTTTTATCGCAAGGTTTATATTTCGGGTTCGTCATTGGAGGGGTTTTTTTTCTCGTTGCATGGACTATTGAATGGTTCAAGCGATAATCTATACTATTTTTCTCTATTTTATTATAGTATTTTTGCAATAAAAATCGTTTGCGCCTGCGGTTGCATGTAGTGCTGACACGGACACGAAAATCTCAAGCGACCGGGATTTATTTCTCGTTATCGACACGTCGAATATTTTCCTCGTTATAAGCCTGCTCGTTCGTGCAGATAACACCATCGAAGATGACCGTTTCGATAGTGTCAAGCATAGGATATTGGCGGCTTTTATTCAGGATTTTATTCCGGAATGTACGCCGCGATGTACGCGTGACTTACATCCTGCCAAGATAACAGCGTTTGAAAACTAGCGAAATGAAAATTGGGCTTTGTTTCGTATCCGATATCGACATAACTGATCCGCAAGTCTGTCAATCGTCGGAGTGGAATAATAACGTAATATTCTTTCTATAGTCAAAAAGTTTTTCCAATCGGGAAATTTTCACTACACATTTTGTGTAACGTAATCGCATTTTATTAGTCCTATTATTTATGAAACTTCTTGACAATATAATTTAAAAAAATTAATTTTATAGAATAATAAATATTAATTTCTTTAAGAGATAATAAATAAATAAACAATGATATTTTACATCATATATACATAATATATGTATATATGGTCTTATTCTGTTTTTAAGTACTCCTGCATCGATAATGTTCGATGCTTTATCATAATAACTGCAGTTCTCCTTTCCCTTTCAAAAAATTTTCGCAACGTTAAAGACTTTCGTGAAAGACCATGTCGATAACACGTCCTGGCCTTAATTAATTCGCATGATCCACAATTTGCGAAGGGGAGGTTCTTCAGTAGCCTCGAGCCATTTTTTTTTATCCACTACACGCCAAGCTCAACCGCCCAACCTTTTTCGAAACACCGAACTCGATTAAGCTTCTTGTTCGGACGCGCTGCGCACGATTATTCCCAGTCAGAAATGTCAAACTAATTTAAAACTGTTTATCATTAGAAGGTATGAATGGAAGAATGTTTCTGGCAGCTTAATTTGAAGTAGAAATGACCATTACGGCATTTTCAATTTAGAGATAATTAACAAACTGTGTAAATTCGTCGTTGCTCTTGCGCGGCTATTGTCGTTTACAAATACATGAAAATTCTCGGTATAATCATCGTCCATAATTAAGTTCTCGTTAATCGAGAGAGCTAAGACCTAAAAGTAGTACTTTAGATGGTCAACGAAACAAAAGAAAAATGTCACCAATGTTTGTACATCTATTCTTAGCCAATAAGAACCATAATTTATTATAAAAATTGCATTATTATTATTATTTATTATATTTTTAAAATTTTTTCTTAAATAGATGCACTTTACATGCATATATACATCGTATAATGTTATTGAGAATTGGTTTTTTTCTTTTGAAATTACTCCGTGTGATTAGGAAAAATTGAATTATTTTTTTATAGTACAAAATTGTTTCTGTTATCTATTTAATTTTGAGAGGCAATTTGAATTGAAATGCCAGAAGCGAGTTGCGGTGGCGTCTTCATCCTCATCGCGGCCTTTTTCCGGGTAATCTGTACTAGCATCGCTGTTCAAGATGTAGGTGTGATAACGAACTAATACGGGTTACGATGTAATCTGCATAATAATGCGCGGGCGTTATTGGTCCGTGGATTTCTCTTCGGCTGCATACAGATTCAAAATTACTGAGACGCTTTCGAGCTTCTCGCCGTACACGTGATGATAGAAGTTGAATCAGTGCGCCCGGAATTTCAGTCTTCTTTCCCGTCCCGTCGTGGATTGCCGCTGAATTTTAATGGCTCCTAAAGACACCGGGACTTCTCCGTGGCTTTAAATTTATTCCACCTGTTTTCTCTCGCCGGCATTACTTACAATTTAATTATGATATGTACCGAAGAAACCGCGCTAACGTCGAGTTATTTCTCCATGATCAAAAACAGTTGGCTCAGTTACCTCGAGGGCGGCCATCGAAAAGATCCTGCGTAATTAAAAATTAAAATTTATTGTCAAAAAATTCTGTTTTACTACCATAGTAAATTATACATACTTTGTTTCATATACACATACCAGTTACGAGTGAAACGAATTAAAATTTAGAAATTTTCTCGTTTATCCACTTTCTCTATTTTAACTCACTCTACTGACTATATCTTATTGTTAGTCGGTATAAAGTAGTTACTCTTATGCCTCATCAATTTACTTTTCCTGCAACACGAGCTTTTAACTTTAATCCCATTTATCATCCAATTCTATTCACCTGCCGTTCCTATATATTTATTAACTTTACCGTGAAATATCGCATAAAGTAATTATTAAAGTTAAATAGATATCGTGGAAAATCGGGTCATTCTTGAGAAAACTTACCACCTGAGATCGATTTTAATATCCTTCAGATATCGCGACTGGAATTCCCGAAGTATGCGCCGATGTACTAGATAAACTTTATTACAAAGTTACGTCATATTCTCCATATACGGTTGAATAATTTTAATTATCAATCTGCTACATTTTTATTATTTTATCGATGCAACTCGAAAAATTTCGATCCGTTATTAAACGTCTTTTATCATCTGCCGCGTCAGAACGAAGTCTGGGCACCGTACATCAACGATTCCCTGCCGGATATTTTTTTCCAGCCAGTTTAAGCCCATTGCAGATTTACGGCGATGCGCTAATACCACTTTGAATGTCTGATACGTTGTAATTCCAGAAACTCCGCAGTCGAGCTCCCACTTCCGGTGGCCGTTGAGAACTTTGCCGATAACACTATGTTGCGGAGAGACAACCCAACTCGACCGTTCCGACGACCATTTGATTTGCGTTCAATTTCTAGATGCTATTTCGGTTTTTACTCGCTACTCCCAAAATACGATAAAGCTCCTGCACCGTTGCATCAGCCCTTAATTTGTCGCAGTTTCGGTATTCGTTAACTACAAGCTTTATCGTTAATTGGATTTGACCTCGTTAGAGAATTATGGACATCTTTTTTCTGTATATTCATTATTGGAAATAAACGTTATGCATATATTACATTTTACGTTGAGTTGTAATAGCTCCAGTTTCATAACTAAATGAAAAGGAGATAAACATTCATTTCTTATATATTACATAGAATTCTGTAATATATTTCACGTACATTATAATATTTCAGTCTGGTACTTTCAATATTTAATTAACTTGGATGGAATTTAATGGTTTCTGTTTGACACATTTATCTTACATCGGAAGAGAACAAAAACAACATCTAGAATGAGCGGCAAAATTTTTTCTTATTCTTTCATTGACTACTTACTTTGTTTTGTCATTTTAAAATGGATTTATAAAAACTTAATTTTTCACACATTTTCATCCGCTTAAAAGATTATTTTACTATTCTTAAGTCTGCCTCCGCGTTGTGTAGGTAGATCTGAATGACTAGATGCTACTCTATATTGCATCCGTGATATTTTCAGTTGATTTCTTACTTTATACTTCTGTATATGACACGTGTAATTCGATATGTCAAACGTGCGAATATCACCCCCACGAGCGATTAAAATTTTATCTTATCTTGTTCCAGAAATATTCTTTGATCTGTGTCCATGTGTGAATACAGATATGAACGCGCGTACGATCAATCACTGTATATATAATCGCGTGTATAATCAATCACCTTATTCTCTCTCTCTTTCTCTCTCTCTCTCTCCTCCCTCTCTCTCTCTCTCTCTCTCTCTCTCTCCTCCCCCCTCTCTCTCTCTCTCTCTCTCTTCTCTCTCTCTCCTCCCTTCCTTCACTCTTTCTCTTTGATCTATGTAATATGTAATAATTAAAAATATATATGAAGAAGTTACTATAATTTTACTTTTGATTTAAAGATAATGCAGAACAGTAAATTTATTTTACAAATAATAAAAACATTCGAATCTTCATATTTTATACATTTTGTAGGCTTTTTTATTTTATATAAAATTGTAAACACTTATAAAATCGTAAAGAATAAAGTAGTTACATATTTTATCTCTTTACAAACTTTTATAAATCTTTCTCCTAATTCTTAAAGTGAGAGAGACTTATACCAATATTATCAATATTTAACTGCTAATATAGATATTTTTAAAAATAAAAAAGTCCTTGAAAAAACTTCTTGTAAAATTTGTGCATATAATAATATGCATATACGTACGGCTTGACATTTGAAAATATCATAGAGCACAATACCGAAGCCATAAAAGATAACAGAATGAATTGCTTAGTAGTTCTTGGAAAGTTCAAACTTATAAAATCATTTGTAAAAGTTCAAACGTTAAATTTATAAACGGCTATTCTTATTTTATAGTAAGATTTCTTATTGAACTGCTATTTGAAGATACGTACTTAGTTAACGGGGGTTTTCTTTATATAAAAAAATTGATGGAAAACGATCGCATGTGATTCATAAATGTCAAGAAATAATAAAATTTAAGGAATTTGAGATATCATTTATATATAGGGCAAAGCGATAATATAATTCCAATTTTATCTTTATATATGAAATCCATTATTAGAAGTTTGACGTGGGTAGACTTATAGATCGATACGTCATTCAAATTATATTGAATACTAGCTTGATACACCCGAGCTTCGCTATGGTATGCGAAGGATTCTATAATTCACCCCTGAATTTAAATTTGCCCCCTTAAGGGTTGATTAGAGCAAAATCTTGAATTATGTTTTTAAGCATTTGTATGGGTAACCTTTGTAAGCAAAAACCAAGTCGATATCCTATCGGGCCTAAGAGATATTTTTCCAGAGGAGCCTGTGAAAACACTTTTTACTCTTTTTCACCCCATTAGGGGTTGAATTTCTAAAAATCCCTTTTTAGTGGGTGTTTACGTAAAGGAAGGAATATACTCCCCGAATTTCATGTTTCTAGGGGTTTGAGCTGGGCGTTGATGAGTCAGTCAGGACATTTGTTTATATATATAGATTACTTAGCGCGTATATACGCTTGTATTACACAAAATAAACCTCAAATTAAAAGTATATAGGTGGACATTCATATTTATTTAATGTTAAATATTATGCATATAAAGAATTTATTAAAAATCTGTTTTTGCACAACTTTAAGAGCAATATAAATGTAATATTTTGATTTTAATTTTTTTAATGCACTGTATAAATTTGGTTGCATATTTTAAACGTTCCGGATGTGTACAGTTTGTACATATTTATCGTTCTCGCCATTTTTACATTCAACATGCTGCAATATAAAAACAAAAAAAATAAATGGAAAAGTAATATACATATATTTAATATATTTGTATTTCATTAAAAGTTTGATTAGATATGAATATCGAAATTTGTGGCTAAAATTATTTATTTTTAGTATACGAGAAAATGTTATCCATCAGTTCTGATGGGAAAAGCAAACAGAAATATTAGATAATATATAAAAATATATTTCTTTTGCTATTTACATATACGATAGTACTATATTTAAATCCTGCGGTATCACGGAGGCTTGTCGACTATCGGTTATCGTTAACTCGTTTTCCCCAAAATAAACCATGTTACCCTATTTTAGGCGGATCATGCCGCCGGATTACCAATTTAATTATACAGAAAACGGTCCGAAATTATTAACGATGTAATATAATGTAAAAAAAATCTTGAAATTGGACTTCGTGTATTTAGTACACACATTCTTTAGTGTACTGGCAAATTGAAATTATTTATAAAGTCGTGCAATCGTACTATTTTTAATATCTTACGTTTAATTTAGCTTCAACGATAAGTTACCTCGATATTATTTCAAATTTATAAGTACTTACATCAATCATTATTAATACATTATTTATTAAATGAGATATCTCGTATATTAACATTTATGTTATTTAAGAATATGATAATTTTATTTAATTAATACCTGATTAATTAAAGTTATTTTAATACTATTATCACTAACGATTATTGGTAATGGTATTGAAATATACTTCTCTCAACATCGTTTAATGTATAATCCTCTTATATGTATAATATTCCTTGCTCGGAGGAAAAAGGGGAAGTATAGAGGAGGTACATATAGAGAATCAAAAGTCTATTGCATTGAAAATCATATTTTTACCTTGCTATAAGTAAAATGATTCTGTAGTATATTTAGGATCCCCAAAAGTCCACTTTCAAGACTTATGATATGTAATTAAGGCCAAGCTCAAGCTGATGCAGCTTGTACAGAATATGGTTCGTGGTTGTCGCAAGTCAGATTAGGTACTCTGATATAGCAGCTCACGGCGTAGCGGCCGTGTAAAGAGAACACATGTACAAAGTGGTGAAAGGAAGTGCTCTCGGCCGTTGGAGACGCTTATTTTAACAAGTGTTTGCGATAAAGTCTACCAAGATTCACGGTGATGGCGGACTATTCCGCGGTAATTCAAGTACGAACATTATATAGGGCAATCGATATCATTACGCGTGCACTATCTTCGTTTATCTCTCTTTATGCCCGTTCTTTTCAGACATTGTCATTACATAGCGTGTGCACCTCCTGCATCTATTCGTCGAATTTACTGACACGTTCTTGGTGTTCGTGAATATACGCGCGGATATAGGGCTATGCGCTAATTAAACGCCAACGTAGCCTGTAAAAAGGGTCGAGAATCGCAGGAGGAATGCACGTGAGGTAGCTTTGATTATACTTATTATGACGGCAGGTTGTGGTGGAGATATTAATATTCGAATGACCCGGTATTTCATCGATTTACGTGTCCAATAATTCACAATTTGCACGCTTCTCAAGCGGTACCATTGTTATTTTGATAGCTGAAGTGGGAGTAGTCGCGTTTCTAATTATTATTTTATAATTATATTGCACTATATATTTGACACAACGACGTGTTACATTAGTTCAGAACATTTTAACGTCGTTATTACATAACATTATTAAATTAGTAATCCTTAAATGAAAATGTAGCTAAAATAATTATTTCAAGAAGTAATATTCCGTTTCCCATTGAATACAAATTTTATATAAAAATTTCTACGAGCGTAAACATTTGAAAATCACCATTCTAAATTACGGTTACAGTAAGATATATAGGGCGATTGCAATTTCGAATATTGTGGTAGGATTTTGAATAATGAAACTGTGGCGGCATAGGATTGAGTTGCAACAATGTACCTCAATATAATACTACGGTAATGTAATATATAATTTAATGTTATAATTCGCTGGCCAATTATGGCACTGTATTAATAGTAAAATTCAATAGAACACCACGACAAAGTGACTTGTAATTCGCTATTATAATTTAATTCTGAGATAACAAACACATGAACCAGCTAAAATTGTCTTGCAGCGTATGCAAATTAAGAGAAATTATTATTATATGCTAATATTAACATGAGCAAATTACTTATATATTAATTAATAAAAAAAGCCTGTTAATATTAGCAAAAGAATCTTTGCACGTGAGTGATTTCTTCCAATCAGATTACACATTTACACATCGGTATTTATATGCAATATAAGAAGCACAAAAATCGCGTCAATTCGTAAATTTTGACAGTACTAAACAAATTTTGAAAGAATGTTAGTAAGACGTAGTTTATGTGTTTAATCAATGAATAACTTGTTGCTACTTTGCCATTGTCAAACTTTTTTGTTCCATCTGTGTCAGAAGTTGATCGTAATAAATACGTGATAAATAAATTGAATAACTCTGATATTCAAGCACTATTTTTATAATTCATTACTTTAAATTGTGGTGTGTGGTCACACTAAAAACAATTAATAATATCACATAAAAGTATTAGTATTAAATATATATACGTGTCTGCATTATGGGTGGATTTGATAAAATCTCATGACGAACGTAATAAGTTTACTTTTTCATCATAGATAAATGACAGATATCTGTTGCATGGCTACACAGACGTGAGATTTATATACGCGATTATTCAACTCTCACGTGTGTATGTTTACGGCGTTAATGTCATCCGGCGCTAAATAAAATCGATTGCGTCCACAGCGCTGATTGCGCTGCAGCGCGTCGTGGTTTACATTTACAGATGTACATATCATAATTAAGCTCGCAATTCTAACGCGTTCTGACGTAAGTTTGGGATTGGTGCCGCGTACACTCGCCGGGAAAGATGAAGCGGGGAAATGTGCAATCTGTACAAATGCATGCCGTCCGTGCCCTCCATTCGGATTTACTGCTCGCGGTTGCTACGCGCTTTCCAAAAATTGTTTTACCGAACGTGCACTTAAACATAGAAGCGCGGAGATGAGAAATGGAGAAAATGTAGCAATGAGAAATGCAGAGAAGCAACAAGCTCTTGCAGTATCTGCAATACGGAAAAGAGTTAATTGCGGATATGTTTCGTCGGAGTAATTTGTAATTGATAAATTATCATAAATATCAAACGAATTCGAGTCTACCTTCACAGTTATTAATGAAATCTGATAACGATTATTAAAATTATTTTTTGACAAACATATGAAAATGTCTCCCTTTAATTATTTATTTATTTCTCTTCTTAAATTATTTCAATGTTCACATAATGTGGATACGAAATACGTTCCGCTGCCAGCGTTGCGGATAAATCTTAGTAAAAATGGCTATTGCAAAATGGATGACCTCCCCCATCATATGACGCAGGGTCTTACCTTGCTACGTTGTTACCCTGAAGGGATATTTATAATGTAATAAAAACTATCATAGGAAGGTAAAAAATACGCGCTGAGAAAAGGTGGAGGACTATTTTCGTTTTTCTCGGCATCTATTCACCTCGACCCACTTTCTTCCAGATGACTTTCCGATCCGGCCGTTATTTATATTTTCCGTCTGACGCGCCGGCTGTTCCCAAGGACCCGACCGGTCGGTCCTTCCATCTAGGCGCAACCCTTTGCGGAAGCACCGTCCATTCGTCCTCGTTTCTTTCCACGGCCACGGCGGGGTTAGACGGGATAAACACGTATGCGCGATCAACCCCGTTGCTAAAATAAAACTGCGACAGCTGACCCCGTAACCTTCGGAGATTCCTTATCGATCTGCCTACAAAAGAGATGTTAAACATTGATACGCACTTCATGTCGCAGAATATGCACTATCAGCTGTTTATGCACACACTGAAACAATTGGCACGACATTTTTTCTCGAAAACTTTTAAGATAAACGCATATTACTGTAGGAAACAAACTCGCGGGAAGATATTTTATCTAATTTATTGATTAATTCGGTAGTAAGGCATGTATAAAAGATTTCGTAATTATTGTAATTATCGAGTATTAATGTTGTATCTTCCATTCGATAAATCTGATAGTACAGTGTATATTAGAGTAATTCAATTAATTCTTTGTGCGATAATGTTTACTCTGATAACTATGAGATAGCTGTTTCCATTCACGTTAATTGGCCTGGCAGTCAGTCTTTGATTATTTACATAGGATGGTTATATATCTCCGTTCCTAGTACTTCAATATTATTCCATAATATTAACTTAACGTGAATAAGGCCTTAGCCAACCAAATGGCTTTCTTTTTTCTGTATATCCTGCGCTTCGTAGTAGGTCTGTTTGACCTGATGCCCTACATACGTCCTTCGCGCCACCCCTAGGGCACCTTAAAATTCCGAAGATATTCTCTCAGAATTTGCCGTGGATTTTTATGCGACCGGATATATTTGACGTCAAGACACCATATCGTGTCACGGACTATCTTTCCTTCGAGTTACTGTGTATTTTTCTGCCTTTGCAAGGCATATTAGGCAGGTAGAATTTTTGGAATGAAAATACATGGCCTGGGGGGTTAACTTTTGTTCCTTCCAAACGACTCTAAGTTATGAACCAGTCTCGCGAAATGGTCTCTCCGATTTGTGGAGGTTAAACAGAACGAAAGTGGTCGTTGAAGCGATGCTATCGTTGTCGAGTATGAAGAGAATAATATGTAAATGTCTTAAATGATCAAATTCAATGTTTAAATAATATTTGTGTATATACGGTTAAATTATAGTTATTCTTATACAAACTATACATCAGCTTCATTATTCCACTTACAATCAGTGCTTAATATGTTTTTGCAATTTACTTTATTCACGCTTTACGAAGATAAAGAAATGATTAAAAATTGTTTTTTTCATGTCTTACGATCCCCTTTTTAGAAAATGGGATCTGCGCACCTGTCTATTGAAAAGAAATCCAGGTCTTAGAATCGAGAATTTGCCGAGAAATTTACTAACTCAAATTGCAACGAGGACTTCTTGTTTTTCTTACGCGACGTAAATTTACACTTACGTGTCTGTTTGACCACGTTATACTCAGAGTAATGTTCCACGGACACTGCGGCTTCCGGCTTAACTCTCCTTAAGTTATTACCGTTTCAAGTGAAATTCGGAATTGAAATTTTTTTTTCTTTTTTACGTATTAACGAAATTTCGTTTATCTTTCTAATTTAATATTGTTACAGAGTCGTATGAATCGATCGTATTAAAATGGAACTTTATCAGCATTTTACAGATAAAGTATCTTTTCTTCGTTCTTTTTAAAACGGTAGAGCAATTTTATTGAAATATCGTGAGCATATCGTATTAATATTAGTTATACGCTTTATTATTCACTATGTAATATACGTGAGAGATTATCCTGTGTAGATTAATCACCTTAGTTTCGAACTTACATGAGTATATTAGGATTATTCTAACATAGCTTATTGTGCCTTAGTTACACAGATTACAATGATGTGGTACGAGTTTAATCTCCGGCGATTGAATTTAACGAAGCTAGAGATAGTCGTAGAATATTCAGAGTCGCGGTTGTTTACATCATATCGAATTAATCGTTGATTCGCTTCATTGCCATTATCTGAATCGAGCTACGAGTTTAAATTTTTTAATTTAATTAATACAAGATGATTTTCTTTTATTAAGCAACGGATACATATTTGGAGAGAAGAGTAAATGATGAAGTATATCTGAAAATTTCGTCGCAATGTGAACATTTATATGGACATGTTTATTAAAAGAGCTGTTATTAGAATGCAAACTTAATGTAAAAGAAAAGTGAGATTAATACTAGAACTGTTTAATTATTGTCAATGTTGAAACAATTGAAAATAGATAATTCAATAGATAATTTAAAACAGATTAGAATTTTTCCGCATAATTTAGCTATGTTCGCATGATAAAACTTTCGTTCTCCTCTTTCAGTTCGAATCAATGTCTCCATCCATCTCTTATTCCCTCCATGAATCTCTACACTTCTCTGCTCCCCTAGGCGGAAACTTGGAGTGTGGCGAGTCTCGCAGCTATTATCCTTTAGGCAGTTTTCTACTTAGTTACCGCTCGCACACGCGGGCAGGCGGGAAAGTGGAAGAAAGCATCGAGCAGGGCACGCGAACTCTGATAAAGTTACGAGACTAAGAGAGATATCCGTGTCCTTGTCCTGTGGGACCGCGCACAACGTCGGGGGGAGATGATTCCTTCCTTCTTTTTTTTCTCTTCCCCTTTGCCCCATTCTCCCACTTCAGGTCGTAATTGAGCGGACGATCTTAACGCTCGAATGGCCACGAATGGCTCACCCCGCTGGTACCCAACCGCTCGTCGTAGAAGTGTTTCACGAGCCTCGACGGGACGACGCGACGCGACGCGCAATTTGCGGTCTACGTACGCGCGAGTTTCAGTTTCGTTCTTTCGGAATCTTGATAGTTCTTTCTCCGCCGACGTGACTGTCTTGGGACGTGTGTGGGCGAAAAACGTTCCATCTGAGAATTCTGATACCTCAATACCAATAACTAAATATTATCCCTAACTCGTACATCAATAATCTTTGGGAACGCTACAATGTCCCGCTGTTCCAAACTTCGGCGTACTTATATATGTTGTCGTTTCTTTTGTAAAGGAAAGAAATTTTAAGCTTCCTGTATTTCGAACAATCGAAGACGAAAGTTTCCCAGAAGTTTCTCAGCCACACATTCAGTCTTAATAATCAGCAGTGCTGAAACGACAAAACAGAAGGCAAAAGCTAAGATTTACCTTAGTAAAGTCGAATAAAATTTAAAGAGCGGAGTTATTTTGGCGCTTCCTGTCTGCTCTTTTTATTATGAGTTTCGTGCTGGCTGAAAAGCTGCTGTTTAAGACAAATTCTTTTGATCACGAGAGAACTGGGAGCAGTCAAATATAGCTTAGGCGGACTTACGCAATCAAAAACTTCCGAAAAAGAACTTCCTCCGAGAAAGTCGGAGCTTGGGAAAGATCCACGATACCGCCGCGAGGATAGTTTCTTAATCGACCGAAAGAAGCCTTTCAATAAGTCGTGGAATAAAAGGACAATAGCGCGGGCGGAGGTAAAGAGAGAACGGAAACGAGAAAAGCGTAGTCCAGGACAGTCCGTTGTAAGGAAGGGCTCGCGGCCTCTCTTCCACGACACAAATTCTGTAACCGAGACTAACTCTTTTAATAGTTTGCTGGTCGCGCGCTAACTTCCTTTTTTAGCGTCGTGTTCTCGTTTTCCGTTCTTGCGCCACCCGCATTAGCGAGGGAGGACGATCACCAAACGGCTATACAGAGAAACGGGGGGAAGCCAGAGGGCTCCAGTAAACTCCAACTTTCGTACCGACAGCTAACTTCGATGCAGTGAACTACGTCAAGGACCAAGTTCCACCTTGAGTTCTTCTACGAACTTCGTCTTCGCCCTCATCCTGAAAGAATTCTAGGACATCCATGAATCCCTCCCGAGAGCCATGTAACGATTAACTGTGATCTTATTAGTGAATGCATCTGGAATGAATATGCGTTTAGCTTATCTCGTATGTTGGATGAACTTGGAACAAGATATTTCCGGAAATTTTATCAAACATGATAACAATTTTTACTAATGTAATAATATGATAACTGTTACTATTGGACGAAGTTACTAACATTTTAGTGAAATAATTTAAAAGTAAAGAGATATCGCCACTTTTTTGTTGAGAAGCAACAATTTTTACTTTACTACATTACAAATAATTGTTGTATTAACGTATAGATTTTATTAGGTAGATAATTGTGTTAGATATTAAATTGATTATATTTATTTTATTACTATTTCTAGACGTAGTTATGTCTATAAAATATATACAAATTTTTATATATATATATTTTTTTACAAACGATAAATCTCAAATTCGGTAACCTTGTTCTTCAGAGCAAATTTTCTGGAAATATTTTCTATTTAGATAGATAGAATTTTCTCTTGCAAATTAGTTCATATATTGATCTATTACTTGGTAACGTGGGCTTTTTTTCGTCGCCAAATTGGTCTCCCGACTGGTAGCGAAACTTCGTTAAAGCACGACGTTAATTGCATTCAAAACGTTTCCACCCGCAGATTGTCACTGCAATTGCGGTAGTTCGCGGACAACCACCGTTTAATTACAACTTGCCGAAGAATATGCCATTCCGTAAGAGGGGGAAAGAGAACGAGAGACAAAGGAGGAGAGGGAGAGAGATGGAAATTATAATTATTAAATTCACCATCCACAAAGTTCAGAAAGAGAAACAGAAATCGAATTTCTATTTCGAAGTTTGTCGCAAAAATAGAATAATTTGATTACAGGTCACTCTGGACGAATTAAAAATATCTCGTAAATCAAGTAGTCTTATATGGCTGATAACATGACATTTTATCTCTTGTCACGATTCTATCAACCAATAATGTACAAATAAGGAGCGGAAATTATATTTCTGGATAAAAAATGTAATTATAGAAGCAGCTTGAATTGCACATTGATTTAATTCAGTCTAGTCTTGTCGAACTTTGTAATATTTAACTTTTTACTAGCTTCTTTGGTAGCCGAAGTAATGCTTCACATTTATAAATAATAAACTTAATATAGATGATTTGTAAACGAATACTTCTGCGAAAGAAAAATAATTGAAAAATATCCTACAACATAAAATTTACTTGAACAAACTTTGATCATCTTAATGGAACTAATTTCTTACGCGTCACTGAGAGCGCGCGTTTCGAAACAAGATCTTCGCATACCGCACCATACGTAAATAAACTTTTGCGAATTTCTTTCTTACTTACTGCTCTCTAGTTGTACATCAAAGAGAGGACTCTTTTGAAGTTTGAGAACGTTTCTTATCGGGGAGAGTGATCTCTCTTTTCCTCAGTGCGGAAGTCACCTGGACACGCGAGCGCGCGCTAAAGTTGGGACTTTGATCGTAAGACGACACCGGCGCGGCGCGATCACCTGGCGCGGACGGAAGAAAGCATCAATAAAGAAATGCAATTTGCAAGCAATCAGCGCCGAGAGGCAACTAAAACTAGGTAGATACGTTCTGGAAGTTGCTCGCAAACCCGCGAATCGACCGTCGTAGTTCAGGCAAGACTGAATATCTCCTGAGGGACGCGCCGCTCGCGTCTTTACTCATGCCTGGAACTTTACTCAGGTCTGTTCCTAATCCCCTCTTACGCCCCTTTCCAAGATTCATGTCTCTTTATTCATCCTGCAGCTCTTATCCGTACTAAAACTTGCCTCAACTCCTGGTCATTATTTCATTTCTAACGAGCTCCGATATTCTCGCTTTGTTTTGAACTTCTTTTTTTAGGAGAGTGATCGGGGCAATAATAATTTAAGTTATGCTAATAACAACTCCGATTTTATATACTTCCGAAGTTTTAATTGCAGAAATTATTTAATCAATACATCTCAATTTAATTGATCTGTTAATTGTTGATGGCTACCTCATGTCGATCGTGATTTAAAACTAAGTATATATTTTCTTAAGTTAAATTTGTATAATTTAATCACGTATAGTTAAACTTGTGCTAGATTATTTCGAGTTATAGGTAATTAAGCGTTAAAAGAACTTTTGCAGATCGATTATTTAGCATCCAAAAAATCGAATGCTCGATGCAACATGTTTTATTAAATCAGAATTAATTAAATACATCACAAATTATTACTTTAGTATTAAGTAGGTCGTGATGATGTAACTCCACAGTTGCTACGTATAGCAGAATGCTCGTTGAGTTTCTCGCTATTTGTTTCAAAGTTGCAAGTACGTTACTCAGTAGTGGCAGTTGAAAAGTAAGACTGTGTTTTGCACCTTCAGTGAAGTTTGTATTTCATCGACAATAACAGATTCCAAAGTAGATCACACATTATAAACATTTTTCTCAATTTATCTTGAGATATAATGAATATATCATAAATTAAATTAATGATGAATTAATTAATACACAAATACAAATTAATACAAATTAATTAATACAATTGATTAAATTAGTAAGATAAACGATCGTAAACGTGAATAGATAGATTGTATAATAGAATTAATAATGGTACAATTTTGCTGACAGTTTCTCTATATTATGTACAATCATGCATATTGTGAGCAATCATAATTTTGTGATATAATTTTATTATCTTTATAGAATTGACAGAATAGATTTATAAAACGGAACGATTTAATGAATATTATCGCAGGTTGAAATAAAATCTTTTAAGTTGTGGTTGTAATGGCGTTATCTTTTTGAGTATGCCATGGCACGTGAATTGTGTAGGTCGGAAGGTTAATTATAATTTATTCTTTACGGATTTCATTCAGTTTCTTTAACTATTCCCGAGTCATTTAGTCCCTCCTCGCTTACTTTGCGACACCACTCCGTTAGGTACTTGGCACTTCCGTTACAGTCGACGACGGCCGCCGCTACTCGCGAAGTCAGACCGTCCCGCGGAATACTAAGCGCCATCATTTGGCACGCCGACTACGGATGCATCCAAGTTTCCTTCATCTCGTATGTACCCCCTTTTAGTCCGCCTCCTTTCGCGCTTTTTCTGTTTCTGTCTCTTCTGGGCTCGAATATTTTATTTGCACTGCAGATCTCCGAGAGGATCGGCCGTTCTCAGTATTGATTTCGCGTCTTTTCAGAATTCGTTCGTGCCAGTTTCGTATCGGCAATGCTGTTCCATCAGGTTTCTCGTCCGTATTCATTTTTATAGCACAGATTTTTATTTAAATTAGATTTATGTTCGTTCGTTTTTGCATTTTATTAATAATAAGCAATTTTTGAATTTTTGGCAGCAAATGAATAAATATTTAATAAATCTATATATTTAAATTTTCCTAACGCGTTGAAATTTTTAAATCTACCGGCACGTAATAACGAAAATGATTTTAATATATTAATTTGCATTGTGCTTAACATAATAATCATACGCAATTTGCAAAAAATTATTAAAAAAATATCTTCACTGAATATGCATTTTATAAAACGTACGTATAATCGAATGCGGCAACTAATTAAATTTTATTAAATTAAATTATAAATATATTGCACAATTAATTATACATTTGAGGTGTCTAATTAACTGTGGTTTATTCTTAAATTCTTCCGTTCGCAAGCAAGCTTTTGACATGTGGAGAAATTTCGTCATTTTGTCATTTCACGTCGATAACCAATCCCATTATAGTAACACACACGCTCTTTGTACAAGTTGCGTAAGTTTCTACGCTTGTATCTAAAACTCGTACAGTATACGAGCTTACAATTAGTCTTTATGCTCCAATATCCATTTCCTACAGTAGCTGTGTGAGGACCACGCGTGTAGGACCGCGACTCCCATAGACTTTCCACTGTTCCACGCTCTTAGCGCGTAAGTGTTCATGTCATTCGACGCAGAACAAATTGAACACGGCTTTATGATCCCGCCGCGACTCTTTTCGAGAGCCACTCGAGCCACAAATGCCGTGGTATATATAGTCCTTCGACGAAGGCAGCTTTCTGAAATACTTATTAAATGCCTTCTGTCCCGCAGTTCAATAATCTACAGTAACACGATTGTGCCTCGCGGCGACTCTGCCGACGAATATGATCGATAATTCCAAAGCGGAAAAATCGAGGAGACTCAGTGTGCGACAGCGAACGCGTCGTCGGCGGCGGCCGGTCTTCCTTCCTGGTTACTTTCACGATATTATTCTTTGGGATTTGTTCGCCGTAAAGTCTTTATTAAAAGTCAGGATCTCGACAGCCGCGCAAAGTTTCAAGTTGATTTTTTCCCGATATCTTCCTCATCCATTACCAACTTTTGCGTGTTACTGCACTACACTTTTCCCTTGTGATCTGTTTCATGTTTTTTCATGTGTTTTCCCCTTGTTTCTGATCCTCGAAACGATTTTAAGAATTTCATACGAAAACGTAGAGTACTGAGGAGACAACAAGACGGAATGTTAAACACGAGTATCTCCTACGCTTAAGCTTCATTATGTTAATATTAGTGGCATGTGTAGACGTGAAACTACATAATAAGAATGTTAAATAGTTTTCAACATACATGTTTTATGTATGTTGAAAACTATTTTAAAAAATATATTATGATATTATGGAGAAAGGAAAAGACTCGCGTTTAATTTAGATTAAAATTATGTTTGTTAAATTGTGAAACATTATTACTCCGTTTATTTTCCAATTATGTTTCTCATTCACAGAAGCAATGCATATTTGACCTTTCTTGACTACATGTTTAAATGTAGTTGGATATTTACCCGTTAGTAACAGTGAACTCGCTAGTAATAGTGAACGTTATTCTCGCGAACGTGTTATTATATATTTGAATCGATGGTTGCATATTTAATTTAATAATATTAAGTATTTAATAATAATAAGTATTGTTAATATCATTAATAATCAATCTTAAATACTATGTATTATTTGACAACATATTTGATTACATGTTGCATTACTAAATAAATATTAATTTATGGCAGTGGATGTTATTAAAAAATTAATGGCATTATAATTATGGGCGAAGGATTGAATACCATAATTATCTCGTTTCAAAATAGTAATTTTAGAATGGCAATTTAGAATATATATTTGTCGAATTTTATCGGATATATTTCCTCCGTAACCCAACTTTGGAAAGCTCGCGGCCCCAGCTTTGCCCTCCATTCTATATTCTCATTTTGTCGTACCAGATCCTTTCTACTACTTTACGACAATCTCGGTCGAAATCTTCGAAACTTCGTACCGGTACGGTTGGCCACGCGAACATGAGCGGCTGCTACTTTCCGCGATTATTGTTCCTATCTCTCTTTCGTCTCGTTTTCTTCTGACACTCGCAGGTCTCCAGTAACACATGGCATTCTTTCAACTTTGCAATAACATCATAGTTTTCGTAATTTTGTTTTTATTGAGAAAAGTTATTACAAAACATTCAGAACGATCAATAATTTACATATATCACATAATTTTTATATAATCGCACCCCGAGAAGATTTTATGGGCTTAACTTAAAATCGATATTTTTTGAGTTATGGCAGTATTCTTCTCGATGTGCAATATGTATATCGGTGATAGAAATGTAATATTACATATCAGTATATTGAAATTAGAAATTATCGTAGAGATTGTACAGTTTCTTTAGGATTTTAGAATATTAATTTAATAATATTTAGATTGATTAATTATTTTATGTAGGTACTTGAAAATTTAATAATCGCTAATTTTATGAATAATTTTATAAGTATATTAATTTTAAAAACGAAACAAGGAGGGGATACTTTGATATTGAAATATTAATACATATAATTATGGAATTACTTTTTAAATTAAACTTTATATCCAGCTTACTGTGAACAAGTAATTTTATTACAGACATTATTCGCATTTTTTGAACATGTTATCGATGCGAAAGAGACGTTTAATATCGTATTAAATTAAACCATACATATAGCCGATTTGTTTTACGGAGCATTGAGATCGTTAAAGCATGAATGTATCTTTTTTTTAAATTGCATGGACTCGACGTTAAAATACTTATTTAAGTCTTTTTATATTTATTGTGATGAGATTAGTTAATGCATTGCTGAATACTTTCTTAATGAATATTCTTTATAGTCACTTAATAAAACTTTTAAGATTGCGCATGATAACTAAAGTAAATCTTGAAGCTAGAAGTTTGTACCTTTATTCACTTATATACAAGTAACATTATAAGTTTGCAGAAGCCCGTTTTATTTGAGTTATGATTATAAATATATAAACTTTTTGTTTTGTATTTGCTATTTTGCTGCATTATTTTTTATAGTATTCATAAATTTTATGCTTATTAAATTTTCAAGTAATAATTAAAATTATTTAGAACATTAATTTAATTGCTGTTTCTTTTTATCGTCTGGTTCCTTTGTATCGTTTGGTTTTTGACGAGCACGGTGATTTTGAATAACAGGCGGTACGATTATCTTGTTAGATTAATCATTATGTATAGAGAGATGCGCTTTACTTTATTTGTAAATATATTGGACGCTTTCGAAAACCACTGCATTGGTATCGATCGTTGATATATATACGGTAATAACGAAGCCATATTCGTAATTATGTTGCATTCATACAGGATGCTTAATACGCTTGCATAGTTTGGCGATTTACTCGCCACTAATTGGATAATGAAGGTATGAACTCTGTTCTTGGCAATTTCGAATGAAATAATGGCATTTGCACGTATTGGAGAAATATAATCAAATGTTATTTTTACTTCAAGTTTTTTTTCTATCATTTGTCGTATCTGTGTCATACTTTTAATTATTTTGTAAATCATTACTGGATTTTCGGTTATAATTGCTTTCCATGGAATAGTGTGAAAATAGCATTCTCTCTCTTTCCCTTTCTCATATCGATAGTTTTTAAATCTGTTTTATTGGTCGTTTATTTAAACTCGTTTTAAAATTGGATACGAACTGGATATAAAACAAAATTGGATATAAAAATTGGAGAAATTTTTGGTACTAGCAAATATTATTCGCGCGACACACTTCCTCGAGAGAAATTATTTTACAAAATTATATACATTTCGCGACAGTTGCTTTATCCACAATTAAATTTATTTAATTACCTTGTTTATTGTACCTATATTATACGATATTGTAATTCGAACGTTTCAGTTTGTTACGTGAGTCACAAAATGCGCGTTGCTAGGGCGTTAATCCATGTTTCCTTTATCAAAGATACTTTCGAAATTATTAGAAGATACGTATAGGAATCGCCGATCGATATTATCGCGATTTTGTAATTGATATCGAAGTCATTATTCGCCAATTTCCAAACCATAGCGCGCTGCATTAAAGGGAGTTATCGTGCGCTCCAATATGTAACGGCAACGTATTGGATTTGCTCCTCTCGACGCGTTGCGAATCATTATCGGTGATAGTGGACGAACAGTGATAGAACCTACCGAGCGAAAATACGTAACATCATGTTACACTCACGCTTCTTGCAATCTATCAATTAGGTAATGGATATAGATCCCATTGTGAAAATTACTCGTGTAACGTGGACAGATTTGATCGATGTGTCGTTATATGTATACCAGCCATGCGGAAAATGTTGGCGTACATATGAAATATCTCCACGATGAAAATTTCCCCGCGACATTTCGTATCTCCGATGGTTTGAACGGCCGTTATTATTAAAAGGAATGAAACGTTTCTATACATGAATCTTGAAAAAAGCGAAACTGATGGTCGTTTCTGGCGTAATTAAAAGAGAGTGAAATTATCATCTCGCTATGGCGCTACAGCCATTATATGTATAGCGCTATGTAGTTTTAATTAGATGTGAACAATAGGTATAGCAAATTGCAAATTCGCGCTATTAATAGCAGTGAGCAAGAGAGCAACACACATTTGCATTTCTTGTATATAATATATATTATATGTATATATTTAGACGCTTGTATATACAGTGCTGCAGGTGCATATTGTGCATTTATATTCATACAGTTTATTCCATATCGTGAGCATAAAACTCCGATGTACATCTGGCGATACAAGCGGCGGGCGTTAATTAACTAACTTTCCGCGAATATACACGCAGCTGCAACATCTCATCCTCCTTCCTATAATACTTGACGTCGCGCTTTTATCGCAATTGGCATTTAACTCGCTTATTAGTTCGCAGATCGAGTCACGTGTGACGCGGGAAACTTGTGCAGCTCTCCGATCAATGAGAAAGAAAACGTTTATAACTCTGCTCGATTGGCGATGCATGCGATGCATCGGTCGTTCTACAATGCGCCCGTAATTTTCACGCAAATATAATACCGAAGTGCAGTCGTGTTGCTAACTAGCGCCATTCATGCTTCGATTCACACTAAACTTCGATTTCATGTTTCCCTTGCTGCAGATTTATTTTATTGCGGCTGCCAGCGATGTAACTAAAAACAGTTCGTCTTCTAACGCGATATGTAAACATACCGAGTTATCCTTTAGCCGCAAAAGCTAGATGTGTCAAATGTCAAAATTGAATTTAAAAAAAATAGAATTTGTTTCGTTAATATTAAGAAATTTGAAAAAAAATTTTATTTGAAGCTTTATTATTAAAATATCAGAATAAAATATCAGGTATCAGAAATGAAAAAATTTTGCAGACAAGCAATATTTTCATAATATATATACCTATTTTTAACATAACGAGACAACATTTTTTTATTATTATTATAGTACTTATTGTATATAGTAGATATTAAGTATTTATTGATTTTGAAATAAATTTTACAGATAATCCGTATATTGCAAATTCTATTTTTATCTGGACATATTTGCGACTCTCTATTTTTAATTTGATCATTTAACTAAAATAATATTTCACTACCATTTACATAGCAGTATTATGCTATATTTGTGCTATTATTTTAGCCAATTTTATACATTCCACAATTTTGCGTTTTGCGTGCGAATATCAAATCAAATAGCGAAGGAAATTGATAATATCATCTCTTTATCATCGCTTCATGGGTTTCCGTCTACGCGATGATATGTCTAATTAAATGTGTCAAACAAGACTGTCACAGAGGTTCTCCCTCTTTCTCGTCGTGCTCATCGAAACGTCGGAAGCGAGGCGAAAAGGAAGCGATAAATTATCATGACCCGAGCGAATTCGATTTACGTGTCAGCCGTGCTTTCTTAAGCCAGGCACAACATCTGCTACCCCATTGCGGAAACGTCGTCTTTGTAGATGCCATTTCTCCCAGTCTGCATAGAGATAGGTAGCGAGAGAAAGAAAGAGAAAGAGCGCGAATGAATGGATTAAAATAATTTTATTATCGGAAACTGTCACCGATCTTCGTGATAAAAATAAGCTCGTGGGGTAACGGATTTTATTAAAATAAATACTATCGCTCTTCTAGCAGATATCTCTTAAAGAGTACTCGAGAACAATCGATATTGTTTCTCCTTGAGCCTGAAAGCTGTGGATAATAATGACAGTCTTCAGAAATAAAGAGCCAATGAAAGATTTTATCGCGGAACACGATCCGAAATACAGATTATTTTAGCGGTGATTGTAACTATTTATTTTCGATCTGTTGAAATTGTTATCACGCTCGATAGAGATCGATAGATTGTTTTTCACATCTTATTCGTTGGAGGTTAATGTTATAAGCGCTGTTGTTATGCGGTTGGCGTCACAACGGTAAGCGTGACAATCGATTTCATTCGCTCGCGTAGTTTCTCATTCCCGCCGCAACTCACACATTTGTTTACATGCACATTCTCCACTAAATAATTAACAGCTTGTTATTGATTAATTAAGCTTTTCAGCGCATTCACAGTATACGTTCTAATGTCAACCAAATACTGTGCGCCAAATACACCTTCCGATCTGTATTACATACGTGAAGTTTCCACATAATTTCGCGTTAATAAGTTTCTCATTATTCGATAAAATATCGCAGGCACATAATGCAAGTAGAGTAAGCTGTTAAACATAAATTCAATTCGGCGATTATTAGTTTTAGAATTCTGAGGGAAAAGTCCATTAACAAGAGAATGTCGAACGAACAATACCGGACATCAGTCGAGTGGTTTCCTGTAAACTCAGATGAATTAAATGTAGTATACGAGAAAAGGGGAAGGGGGGAAAGAGGGAGAGAGAATGAGAGTATGAGAAAGAGAGAGACAGGAAGAAATAGAAACAGGGAGCTGAAACTGGAAAATTTTCACGATATTCGGTTTATACAGTAGTTCGGTTTCGGGTTACCCGTGAGTTTTGTATATTACAATCGAGTTCTCGATTTGTTTTCTATAATTTTGCTATTTGCGAATTTTACTAATTTTTTATTATATACATGCCCGAAATTTCTTTAAAAATTAAGAATATACGGTAGAGCACGGTATGCATCGAAAACGATGGTATGCCAAGCTTTGAGGAATTAAAAATTAGAATTAAATCTGAAATGCATGAAAAAAATGCATTGATAACCGCTAGCTACCAATTGATCTATTCCGCACAACGTGCCATGATAGCGAGCTATGATTTTAACATTCATATCGATCGACAGTTCCTGCCGCTGAAAGTGAATTATTGAATTCCATAGCATGCTCTTTACATCTCGAGCTAACTATAGATTATTGATATGATGGTTATTTTGGAATTTCACTCTCTATATATTTCAGCGAATAGTACTGCTGAATCAGTGAATAGTCACTGATATCAGTGATTTAGAGAGCAACTTTTGTGACCCGTGATCGGTAAAGGAATTTTTTATAAATTATTTCTGGCAAAGATACAAATTTCGCACGTAGTACTTATTCAGACTGTCTTGTTTTCGATTCACTAACAATTGATAAATGTAGATATTCTTAACATTACGTTTACCATTTCGGATCTCCATTTCAATTTATAATCCGTTTTATCGGATAAACAGAGTTCACTGTGTCCAACATGTACATCCTGAGATTTTTTCTTTTCTCTTTCTTCTTTATTTTTTCCGTTTCCTTCTCTCATCCGGGAGAAATTCCAATAAATCTGACAAAACGGTGCCTTCAAACGCGCTACCTTAATCCAGTACCTACCTAAATCAAAACGTAAATCACGATTGTCCTGGTGGGCCGTACTTTTGTCGGAAAGAACAGGAGATAAGATGGACTGTGCATTTGAGATTACAAAGTTTACAGGAAACTTTGCTTTTTAGGAAAAACAGTCCCGTGACGTACACTACTGAGTAATTATGTGAACGTGATTGCATGAAACATTTTTGTATGTCCTGTACAAAATAGTAATGTGACGAAAAAATATTAATGAATTATTATCAAATATTTAACTTTCTACGTTGCTTATTTAATTTTGATTACTATATTCCTTAATTTTTAGAAGAAAATACCATTTACGGTTCGAGCTGCATCTTGGTAGCCTAATAATATTTTTGTATATATTTTACATACACATACACATATTTCCAACCTAGTAAACTGCGTGCCGATTGTTTATCGGCTTTAAAACACAGTTTCTGTTGAAACAGTAAAATCTTCCTTACTTAAATCGATAATCGATTTAACTTTGATGCTAATAAGCATCCTATTTAAGTTAGTGTAAAGAATTTATTGCGAAAAATATCACCTCAGCCAGGGTTCGAACCTGAAATCTGTGACGGACATGTGTGTACTTATAATAGAAATACATAATAGAAATATTATTAGGCTACCAAGATCCAGCTTGGACCATAAATGGCATTTTCTTCTAAATTGATTGTATATCTTGACGGTCTTGTTTCTCTTAATATTCCCTAATTTTATTGGATCAAACTGTATTTATAAAAAACTTTCCATTTAAAACTATTTCTAATAAATTCAAATAAGTGAATAGTGTTCGTATAGCGGTTTACAAATGTATACTTCCTTAAAAGCCGATACTTTAATATTTGAAGTTATCGTGTCGCGTATAGAAGCAACTCTGCGATTATCGCTTTAACGAACAATTGAAGACGTCACCGATATATGTCTGATGATGTAACCGACCTCAGCCTTCACCCCAGACTCCGTTGGCGTCGAGACGCTCTTTTAGGCGCCACGATGACTATCCTGGGGTTACACGACCTCGCAAGAGGTCGATAGCTCTCGTTTCACAGCGTTTTAGGTTACCAATGAATAAAGGATGTATATTTAAAAGATCAATATGATTAACAGTGCAAAATTACTAGTCGACATCAGTGTACAGTAAACTAGTTGATATTTCTCGATCGTAATTTATTTGTAACATAATAAATGATATCACAACGTACAATATTAATAACATATAGTATGTGAGGTACATAAATAATAATAGTCTATATATTGTTGTGATTGTACTACTGTTCATTAATGCAGGTTTAGTATTAAGGTCGATAACGGCGATAATGATTTCTGGAAATTGTGGCAATTGTGCGACGGAAATGACAATAATAACTATACAAACGTATAGCATGGCACGTGCTATCAGTAGTTTTACTATTTTGCATACAGAGAGAACGTGCATATATACGGGCATCGTGCATTCAACCATTCTGTTAAACGTATCGTGAACGATGGATTACGTGGGTGGTACATGTCAATGTAACGAAACGAGCATCAGCGGACATCGCGAAAAATGTTCGCGCGCTATATACGGGACGTGAATATTTGCGTTTGCATATCGTAGCACATCTATCAGGCTATCTACCGAGCACAAAAAGCGCTCTCACGCTGACGAATTGCGCTTGAGAAATTGTAAGCGTTTCTCAGTCGCGATACGATGGGAGAGCTATTGAGTATAAAAATGCAATTTCTTAATATTGACGTGTCAACCTCTACAATTCAATATTTTTATTGAACTACTCATTTAACTTGTACGACCTTACGCCGCCTTAATGTCCACGAAATAATTTAATGATCGCGATGAGATAATTTTGTTGTACGCTAATTAATTTTTTAAAACACTTAAAACATACAAATTTCTTTTTTATCACGGTGCTAAATTACTTGTACTTACGTGACATAATCATAATTTGAAGGATCACAATAGCGTAAAGTAAAATAAAAATCGTATCGAGTGGTGTGCCGTCGCTGTAGGTATCTCTTGTCTATAAAAATGACAGGGATAAGGTGCTAGCACGTCGTTGGCGTATTCATCTCGTTCGATCGGACACGTCGACGTCGACGTGCTTCGTCGCGGCTCACGTGGGCGACACAACGGGCGAAGTAGATGAGGCGTTAGGTAGCCAGCCAGCCGCGCCAAAAGTGCGCGAGTAGTAATGCCCGGCGATTTGTCACCGAAACGATTTGTAATCGTTTGTCAGCCTCTCTCTCTCTCTCTCTTTCTCCCTCTTTCCCTCTGTACACGCGGTAAACACAACTAACTGCCGTCTTATTCAAATGAGCAGACGAAGGCGCGCCTCTTGCACGACAATCTCGTCCGCCTCGTTGTCGTTTCGAAACGCCGTTTCTCTCGCGTCTCTCATTCTTCCGCCACCGCTTCGCGCTACCGCGACGCCCCGAAGATTCCGTAAGGCATATTGTACACCACGAAAATCGTGACCCGCTCCATTAATCACACGGCATAATTCCCTCCGCCCTTTTTTTGCACCGCGCACACCGACTTCGTGCACCTCGCAGCACGACGCCGACCGCTTCCTCGTCGAGGATGTAGGTCGGGACAATTACTCCGAGATTGGCCGGAGCAGCGCGGTTGCAGCCTTGAAAAAATTCGGCGAATTTTGTTCCTTGAATTATGACGGTCGTGGAATGCACGGATGCGCATAAATTGCATAAGCTGTCTCGAAATCTTAGACGGAAACATTTGCCTCCACTGCTTGATAACATGAAAAGCAGATAACATCAAATGGCCAGTAATTTCTCGTGGAAATGATACATTTCTGCGTAATGCAGATTATGTAATTGCTGTGATTACCGTGCATTATTGATACCTTGATTGGTAGAAGTAAAAGCGGATGTTTCATCGAATGTTGCGTCGGCTATCGCGAATATCTACACTAATCCGACGGTATTATTTTACCGTTCTGTGATGTGATTTGGAGTCAGGTTGCAGTTCTGCGAAACGAGTAAATACGGACATTATCGGAAAAATCTATTTATCACTACAAACCATCGGTAAAATGAATTCAATTCGATATTGAGTTTCATTACCTTTTATATCCTGCAGCATGTGTTAAAACCATTTTGTAATCTCACGAATATATAGTAGATCTTCGCTATCTGAAATCTTCACTTATTTGACAATAGAATAATCAGAATAATTAGGTATACGGCAATTTGCCATATCGCGATCTAGGACTAGGTTTCTGAAAATAGAATTTGCGAAGAGAGCGATATAAGAAAGATAACGGTGCGCTATAGTGCTTTTCACGTCCGTCATCCGAGTGCTATCGTTTACGATGACAACCATCCGTGTTTGCCGAGGCAAACGGAATCTTATTCGCGACGGCGCGTTGCATTTTGCAAGTTATAGACATTCCTATGCCTGGAACACAGGACGGCGACGAGATAGATGTAGTGTAATCGCGAGGTTAAAATTCCTGGCCGTTTGTCTTCGACGCGATTGCTCGGCATCCCGCGAGTTTATGGAGGAAGGACAATCCGCGCGCGCGCCGCCGCCTACGGTCGTATATAACTATATCTGTCCGGAGTCTGGCGCCGGAGCGTCTCCTCTTTGAGAGGATTGCTCTCTCCTCCGTGGCGCGGTAGAAAGGGGGGAAACGGAACGGAGGAATGTCGCGGCGTCACGCATTTCCCCGTGTTTCACTCGCGGGAGCGGAGGAAAACAATTATGCTCCAGTCCGCATCCAGAATGTTGAATAAAGCGAAGTGACTTGATCATTATCCGTAGGATATAGCGACGAGGATCAAAGACGTTATATCGTTTACACATCCAGGAGGTCATGATAGATCTGATTTTATAATAATCTTGATAACACATTTTTTTTTCAAGTTGATTAAACGACAAAAGCGAAACGTGTACAATTTGGCAGGATTGATTTTATGTCAATTACGTAATGGAAGCCCGTGTTCCAACAAGTGCGATATATGCGTGCGTAAGTCGAGCGCTTTTTACAAAGACAGATGAACGTCGTTAGAGGTAGGGAAGCTATGTAACAATAAATGCACGACACAAATCGATACGGATTTCGAGTTGCAGTACCGATAATGAGTTGGCGCTGATAATGTACATTGTCAGTCGACTTATTGCGATTTCCAGTCCCCCCCTCCCCCCCCCCTCTGGCAGGTTCAATGACTCGAGTGAGACTCGAGGCAAGCAACGTCTCGTAATTCAAGCACGTAGAAACGGGCTAGATTCCCTTCGTACGTGCTTTTTAAGTTGCATCGCAGTAAAAGTAGCGACGCGTCGAGAACAGCGCCCGTGCTTTTCGCTCCGCGCGAAAAACACGAACTTTCTCTTACGGGAATGTGATGCATTTGCAGAATTGATTGTTTCCCCGCCTTTGAAGTCTTCCACTGTGCAATGGGTAATCTTGCTATTTGTTTATTTATTTATTACGCTCAAATTTTTACCGGTAGGATAAAATCATGAAATAATAAGTCTTTGAGATATTAAATATATTTCAAATATTGTGTATTCATTAAAACAATCCATAATTTAATTTTAGTTTATTAAATAGATGTTTATATAATATTGCAAAGATAATACACCACGTTATATAATCAATTCATGTGTAGCAATGTGTTAACACTTTTTGTATATAAGATAATTCGCTTTTGGAATTAAAATTAATGTCAATTACATATTTGTTGGCGAATTTTTGTATATTTTATTGAAATGAGGTTTACTATACTATAATAATAATTACATAGTGCATAAATTGTACGATATTGTTGCACGTCATTCATCCTGAATCATTGTCGGGAAAGCTTGTCATATAAGTCTAGTGTTTCAGTCTCATATTGATCTTCATTAGTTAATGATGGTTTTCAATTAACCAACGGACAAAGGTTTCGCCTGCGGCAATGTGACATGTGTCGGTGCGTTAATGATTCATCGATCGTTATACTGGTGCACTGCAACGTCGACAGAGTCTGCTCTTAGCAGACGTCGTCTTCTGTCGATTTGAGCTGTAACTAATCGTGCGTTTAATTCCTAGAGCTGCATTGGTCAGTTGTAAATAGCCACGTTGCTTATATCATGTCTTGTTTATTATCTTTTACTTACTCTTCGTATAAGATCAATGTATGTCGAATTTTCTCACTTTTAAACCCTTTTTTTCTATTAACTCGATTATCTTTATATGCTTTACTTATGCTAAATCATTGCATAAATTAACTACACGTGATATATTATCTTTACAATATTATATAAACATCTATTTAATGCACTAAAATTAAATTACGGATTGTTTTAATAAATACAAAATATTTGTGATATGTTTAGTATCTCAAAATATCATGTTTTATAAATATAAATATGAAAATGATTTTCTCTTGCTTGTGATTGTCGATGCTGTAATATTTTAATTAATATACAAAATCAATTCCAGAAAATCTGTGATTAAGATCAAGAGCAACGTTTGTGGCATACTCTGTAGATACTTTAAGGTAATAGGCAAAACATGAAAGCTATGATTATGACAAGCTAAAGCAATATCGTTCTCCTTCACTCGTTTTCCTCTCGCTCTTTCTCTCTCCTCCCTCCTTTCTGTTACTCGATGTCATCATGGTACGCTAACTAAACCGACAGCATCTCCTGTCAATTTGGCTTCACGGATTATTGCAGCACGATTGCGTACAACCGTTTGCGCACGACATGTCGCTATAGGCACGGGACGGGGAACGGAGGCGTTGGCGCCAAGGAGCGCGACGTCTGCCGGAAATTGTAAACGTCGTCGAATCGCGTGCAGCCGGAAGGTGCGACTGACAGTACTCGGACCCGTAATACGGCGGAGGTTGCCGCTGTCTTTCGTGCCGTGGTTACGCGAACTTACGTTCCGCGTTATATTTTCCGCGCGAGTTGTGCTAGACTGTTCGTCTGAAGTTCGAAAATTGCGTGCAATTATCTTTCAGGCAATCGAGAGAATCCCTACGTTTACGAGAACCACGTAACCACGTTACATTATATTTTCAAACGTGTATGGAGGGGTAAAAACCAGAGGGGTGTAAGTCACATTTTTAAAAATATTTTCTCGTGTGCATAGATGCAATCTCTACAATATATAAATTGCATCTAACTACACGAGAAAATATTTAAAAAAATTTGACACACCACTCTAATTTTTACCCCCCCCCCCATATATATCCTTTTTTTTAAATAAAGTTACGTTGAGAATGACATTTTATCTTATTTACTAAAAGTATTATACATACATCATGAAAGCGACATATATATTACACATGTATCACTTTTATATGTTAGACCGAATTTTGATGCACTTTTAGTAGGCTAGGTTATCACTATTAGTTCGAGGGTTAAACGAGGTGTTAGATAGCATATGCAATGGAAATTGCTAATGACGATATTTTAGCGATACTAGAAATCGCTGTTGATACTTTTCATATATATTCACAAAAATGTTGGAACGGCATATTAATGTTGGATCAGAATAATTTCGATCGTAATAAGGAAGCCACTTAAATAGACGAGAGAATAATTAATTTGCATTAAGCGGCTGGAAGCACATAGCTATCGCAGTTAATTGTTAAATGCAAACAGTAACTTTATCAACGATATATAATGACAAAGATTTTATTAGGAAGATAAAATGATATCAAAGAATATAGAATTAAACATACAATAATTTAATTAGCAAATATATTCCAACAATCGTACTTACTTAATCGGCGCACTTGGAATTTAAGAGCGCTTTTTTATTGATTTTTTGTATTGAGTTGGCACACCGGCATATAGCGCAAGGGTGAAGTTGCTCGCTGGCAAAGTGCGTAGGTACATGCTGGTTTTATGCTGTTGTTTTCTAAAATTCTCAAGTACGCGCTCAAATCTCTGTGGAAACGTTCGTTTTCGTTTGCGTAGTAAGTAAACGTCCCCGGAGTACCATGGATCTGAAACGGACCAACGGTGACCTCCGCAAGAGTTAACAATACGCGATATATTATGGTCCATCGGCATTGTGTGAGAACTATTACGCGGTTCTTGTACATTATATTGTGCTTGATCAATGTCCGAGCGAATAAAAGGCTGATAGTACAATCGAAGAGCTTTGTAATGTCTGCATTTATAGCGTAAGAAGATATCGCGATACATTGCCTTTACTTAATGAATTATTGGGCACATTTTGTTGCAAAGTAGCCAAATCATTATTTTGCACGCATTAGTAAATATCAAATAACAGACAATAGCAGAGAAATAGATAGAAACGACATTTCGAGAAACGTATAACAACCTTTCGAAATCTCCAAAGAAAATAAAATAGACATTGTTATATAGTATATTTGGATCTATATATATATATACACACACACACATTTAATTCATAAACATCTTAAATTGTAGTTACAAATACTTGGATTTAATCTTGAAGTATTCCCAACTTTCTCTTAATTTCATTTTAGCATTATTTGTATTATAAAGAGCGATATTTGAGATTTACCACCCCATAATGACTGCATCGTTATTATCGTCGATCGTATCATTTAATTCGAAGAGGTCGAGTCGGTTTAGACTTTAAGTTTCATCGAGAAAATTTTCTCTTGTGCCAACGTGCTAGCGGATTATCGGAATTGACGATCGCTTTAATACCGCGCGACAACCCATCATTATTGGCGGTCTTCGTTATCGGCGACGTATTTACGCCCCCGACGTGCCACCGCGCGGCGTAAGAACGCCTTCGAGGAGCGTGCGGGCATCTCGATACTCGTGTCAGGATATACCGCGAATACTTGCCCACACACGGCAGCATGAACATTCATCCTGCCGGCTATGTAAGTCGAGCCCGAAACACGCGTGAGCATCGATTCCTCTGATCGCTCTTCGGTACCAGACACCGAAACACCCTATCACGTGACCGCATGTCAGACACGGCGAACCGGGCAATTTCCATAGCCCTCTTGATAGGCGTTTGCCAATCGCCTGACAGTTCCGCGTAATAGCGTCTTTAGGATCAATCCCAAATTTGCTTTACCCTTCGTGACACATGTCGCAGGTCTGTGTATTGTAATTGTTAATCTTTATATCTCTCTTCTTTTTATATCAAGAAAAGCACTCCCTTCTCACAAAAGGTATAATATGAAATATTATAAACCCTTCGTCATGATACATCTTTAGGCTGTAAGAAAAAGCTATAATACCCGTTTATTCTGTTCTCTCTTGTATAGAGTCTATTGATTTATTAATAGCCTGTTAACTTCCTATTTATCATCTTACTGATATTGTCTGTCAAAAAGATTCTTCTAACCGTGTTCTATCTTATTATTCACTTCGAGGATTGTCGAGAGTGAAATGCTCATCCTTCGGGAAATTTCGTTTTCGCGACCCTTCGAACATCTCGACCGGGCGCATCCTTGTTCGAGCACGACGGATGTACGCGGCCAACCACGGAATTACTCTGCGCGTCGTATCAGACGAACTGTCGTCGAGGGGGCAAGATCGTTGTCGTCGTACGGTGGAAGGGTCACAGCCCCCAAAAGCTACCGGATCGTTGTCGTGCGCCACCGAGGGTCATGACACCCCAAAAGAGCGTTACGACCCTTGACCGACGTACATACCACAGATAGTTGGTCGTAGTCCACGTTCTTCTTCGTCCAGACTGAATTCATCCAATATTCATCTGTCCGCGAATCTAAATCAGATTTGTTTCGATACGTCTGCACGAAGTCATGAGAAATATGACGAAAATAGTAAAATGTGATAAAATAGAATGATAAAATAAAATAAAATTTAATAAAAGAAAGAATAATAACATTTATATACATTGCATATTTTGCAAAATTAATTAAATTGTCAATTCGATTTTTCATTATATATTTATCTAATATCCGCGTAATTAACGCAGCGTGTTGTAACGGTTTCTCTTCTGTTTTAACACATTTTGGGTCGCAATCTCATCAGACACAGCTTTTAATAGTATGAAAATTGTTTTCGTTATCGATAAAAATAGTTTCGGGCCGCTCGAGCTCGAAATCGGCCATTAACGCGGCCATTTACTTCCGCTTCGTAGGTCGGCCGATGCCGATGCAGGGAAAGTGGTGACGTTACCCTGGCATGCTTGCCAAAGTTTAATGCACCTTCGGCTTTTGGTGGCAGCGCGCACGAAGGAAGTCGCCGTCGTGGCGCCGGGAATCTGTTTCTTCTTGCTGTGCTTCCGCCTCCCGCTTTCCGCTATCTTCTCATCTGGACCCGGGGCACTTTTATACCTTGGCGGTGTCCGACGTCGTCCTGCTTCTTTTGTGTCCTCCTATTCTTTTTCCTCTCGATTCGTTAGCCCGACGGTTTATCAGTTGAGAGGACAGCGTAGAAGTGCAGCGTATCATTCGACATCTGTCCGGCGAAAAAATAGGACGGTTGATTGCACGCTTTTGGAAGTTATTTCTATATTTTGTTTCGCGATGCCTCCAGGCAAATCATGTTTTTGACAATTAAAGGATGGACCGCCGCGGAACACAGCCAAGTGCCAAAAATAATACCTTGAGTTGCGATAAAAAGGAAATATTTTCTACATTACATTTGCAGTACTCATTAATTTAATGTTTAATTTAACTTTAATTAAACGAATGAAAATTTGATGTTTTCCCTCGTCGAAGTACAAAGTAGAGACTGCCACGGATAATTAAACAACATTATTACGAAATACGTAGTGTACAAATATAGCGTGCGTAAAATAAAGTGATTAATAATATCAAAAAGGTCGTTTCCGGAACGAATGTAAAATGATCTAGAACGATGACCTGGAATCGATTAGAAAAGCAAAGCTAGCGGCTAGTTCGCGACGGACATGATGAATTAGTCACTTTATATGCAAATCTATTTTCCTTGCATTGCGAGAGCGAGCTATGTAAGCGTAATGATATGTCCAGTGGACCAAAAAAGATTGTTCGCGTCCGTACAATCGGGTAGCGACTCGTGGTCGATTGCCTAGCCCGACGAGAATGACCATCCTCGTTTCCTGCACCGTATTTCTGCATAATACGCGTTTTATGCAGCTGACGGATGACGCATAAAATTTCCTTTTCTCAACGATAGAAGATATACAAATACATACCGAGAGCGGGAAAATGGGGCTAATTAATATCCAGCTATCTTGGGCGAACATCATAACGACGTTGAGCAATTTTATCTTTGACAAAACTCACTCGGTCGTGTAAATAGAGTCTCATAATGTTAATTGCACATCATTTCTCGCTGCTAATTGTCTGGAAATATACTGTCTGTACTCAGGAGATGTCGGCATTTAGCTCGTCACACCATTATCGTGTAGGTACATCAAAGTCATATGTATAATAAATCGCGAAAATACGAAGATATGTTGATCTAAATTGGGTGATCTTGAATTGTCGAGCCAATAACAATAATAGAATCATTTCATTTAAAAAATATAGTGTTACAAAGTATTGCTAAAGCACGGATTAATTATATTATAGATTTAATTTTCCTTTTAACTTCTAATTTAAAAAAAAAAGTTACTCGAACATTTTATGATGTACATATCAATGTAATATTTATGTACCAAGAACTGTTATTTATATCAAATTTGCTGCACTTAATGTGTGCTTGTTTCATCTATTGATTTATCTCAATCTATAACACAATAAAGTTATTATTAAAGTTTCATTTGTCTATCACAGCTAATCCGGTCAGTTAAATTTTATTGTATAAATTAGCTTTATTATACCATCATGAAACGAAGAATAGAATCTTAAATTTTGTACGCTATCACATCGAAAAACGATAGCGTCTAATAGTATTTTCACTAAGAAAAGACTGATTCTAAATTAATCGTGTAATTTTACCGTGTAAAGAAGAGACATACGCAACGTATGACGTCCGTTGCATTTGGGTCAACAGATAGGCTCGCGGAAACGAGTTTGTCGTGTTGAAGACCTTTCGATCCAATTGCTATCCCTTGCACACGACCTGCTCGAACATGCATTATACGAGTGCGACATAAATAAATGATGCCGTCGCGGGGCACTGGCGCGCAACGCCGCTATAACGTCGTCGGCGAGACCGGCGCAAATTCAATTGCACGCCGTAACGCGTAACGCCGGTTGCGGAAGGTATTTCATTGGATTCATTAAAAAATGTCGAACGATCGGGAATCTGTCATTCGATTACCGGTAGATTTATTCCGGTATCCGACAAAGCACGGTGAGATCCGGAGGATTTAATCCCGCCCGAGCGCGCCCGCCCGCGGCTGTAACAATCGGGAAATAAGAGGAAGGAAATGGAGAAGGAAGAAATTTCGCGGATATAGCGCTGCGGGATTGCGCGCCCTGCAGGAGTAAGGATCGTGGAGCGGGTCGGCGTGGCGCGGCGGCGGATACTTCTGCACGTTCGCTTTAAAGGATTGACCACGGAAGCAAAGTTATCGAGGAGCTTATCCTTGTCCGTGTTCAGGGTCGTCTTCGAAATCTCGGGTAGGGTTGTGACCTCGATACGAAAAGATCATCGTGATGATCGTGCTGGCGAGAAAAGCTGAGAGAGCAGTGTTTAGATAATAGAGAAGACCTCATTTCGCGAAGGCCCGAAGATGAAGAGAAATTGAAACTGGGAATTTTTTTGTTGTATAATGCAAATTTTTCTTGAAATAACTTTTAAGCGCTATATATTTTATTGTTACAAAGGAAATTCCGATTTTGTTTTATTATTTATGATTTATCGATTCGAATAAGGGTATAGAATTTATTAGGAGTTTTAGATGTGATAGAAACAAACATACCTATTTGTAATATTTATTTCATCTTACTTTATTATTTATTTTATTTTTTCTTTTTATCATTAATTCAAGGTTTAGCAATTAAAAGATTATTCATTTATTTATCTCTATTAATTTTATATCATGACATGATTTATAGTACTCAGATGCCAGATTAAAAGAAATAATAATTGACCTGTTACCAATAACGATACTTGTAAATGGACGGCTGCATGCAAAATAGCGCCAAATTAACAGATTTTAAAATAATTGAACGCTTCACGATCGGTCGCTTGCACGGTGCTCATGCGTAACAACACGGCTATATTCAAATCGACTTATCGATTCGACCTCCGGTCGACAACCGTTTCCTAGAACGACCCATTCATGTAAGCGTAGTGTTATGCTTGTATCGTAATCAGGGTCGAGCACCTACCCACCCACGCAAAATTGTTTTCCTACAAGCTAGGCTGAAGATAAACCTCAGTTTATTACGCTCGTTCTTCTTCCGTGCTCCGTAACACGCGTGCAGGAATAAATTTCTTATTTTAATCAAAGAGGAAAAGTGTATTATTAATATCTTCGCACGAAATTGCGATATCGGGAATTTAATATGTACATATAATTCATAACGTGTTATCTTTTAATCCTGCTGCATACTGAATGCTGTTTGTAAGAAGCAGAAAGAGATATCTGTTTTTTATACTTTGATTATGAAAATACGAATAATTTGTTATACTTTCTGTTTTTCTCTCTTTCCCTTTCTCTTTCTTTGTTAAAATTATCTAATTCATCTAAATATTATTCGAAATTCTCTTCCATTTTAGTTCAAATTAAATTAATCCCTCCACAAAATGCATTCAATCGGAAAATGAATCGCGTTATTAATGCTCTGTGATTTTGGAGATAAATTGTATTAATATTTTCGTATGTTTATACATATCATTAGAATAATTTCTGACATAATTTTTGTTAATAAATGCATTAATGTCGCTGAAATTAATAATATCGCAATAGCTGGCCTATATTTTTGCTAACCTTTTGTTAACGTTGGTAGCCACACAATGTAAATTCACGCCTGATAATATAAACTTATTCAAGAATTATTTAACTCATGAGATTTATCATATCACAACGCGACACTTTAAATGCAGTTGCGGGTATAGCACACAGATATCGTAAGTTTTTCAAATAATTTAAAATCAAATACAAGCCTATAGTGAGAGTATAGCATTTATAAACCATGTGTAAAAAAAAAAAAAAACAGTTATACCGTGGCACTGCTATAAATTCAACACGAGGCTCGAGTTTTAGTAAAAATCGAATTTATACAGATACGACTTTACAAATAATAAATATGTTATATTCGATCTTATCTCTTGAATATCTTAATCCGACGATATTTGAATTAATAGATATGAATAACTACCCCTAATTTCCGGCTTTTCAGTGCTAGCATCAAAGCCAAGTTACGAGGCTTGCAACTTTACTGAATTGATCAGTTTTGAGATATGTGTACGTCTGCTTTGAAGTGCTTTACGAGCGTACTATTCATGTTTTTGAGAAGAGATTACTCTAAGCATCTGTCTAATATATCCGACGATATTAAAGGACCTCGCACATACCTTGAAAATTGGCTGAAACTTTAGAAATAGATAGTTTGTGTGATACTGATCGAAAATTATAATAGAGAGATTCATAATAATCGACCGTTTAAGGGGATCCTGGAGTCACGGCAATTACCGACATTTCAGTTGGACCAATTTTCTTCGAATTGGCTTTACAAAATGGAAAACCCATTTACACGTTTAAAGTACGGACAGAAATCATGTGCGGGATAGTAAATTTAAGACTAAAAACTTAAAAAAAATATATATTTAATACTACTTGGTGTTGCATCTTTTGTACCTAGAGCTGTCACTTCAAGGAAACGTTTGCTTAACAAATTATGTGTATAGCTTACGTGTACAATTTGAAAATGTCCCGCATCTCGGACTAGATCAAAGAACAACGTATATAACATTGAAACTTATAAGGTTAAAATTAAAAGCCTAATAAAAAAGATTTTTCATCAAACAGATTTTATGCATGTACATGGCGTTGCAATCTGACAAGGACAGATATCTCGTAGGATCTCGTTGGATAAGGACAGAATGATCAAAATAATCGATATTATTAATTCCGCTTAGATGAGAGCGCTTTCCCGTCGGAGTTCAGCCGTCACTCCAGGATCTTCTTAAGCGCTAATAATAAGTTGTGTGATTCTGCAGAATAATACATTGTCCACTGTCCCACAATAGTACTGCAAATAATACCTTATTTTGACTTTTGAACGCTGATAGCGCCTAAATGGTTGATTATTGTTCATCTTGTCCATTATGACTTTTGATCAGCATCATATAAACTATATCTATTTCCAAACAGCCAATTTCCATAAGGTATGTGCTTTGACACAAGATTTGTCTCCTGCTGGTAAATGGCAGCGTTTTATCAATTCCATCTTTCCGCATTGAGCTTTGTAGCTTGCGAATAAATTTTCATACCTTGTTCGCGCCTATGTTTATTTTGCTCTGAAAAATATTATTTCATGCTTATAATTCTTATTTTTAATCAACATGGGTTTGGTTAAAAATATGAATGCACTGACGTAATAGATCTTTTTTATTTTTTTTTCCTGTCCTGGATGAACTTCTTGATCCGCTAGGCAATAGTTCTTGATTTCTCTTTTCATATGTGTTAATATTATTGGATGTATCCTCGATCATAATTAAAATTGAGTTCGAATAAGACTAAATCAAATTGAATCGCATTTAAATAGTGTCATTTTTTACTGCGTATTTTATATATAAAGAATTTGTAAACGAAAATATGCATTTTATTGATGCATGAAGTGATTCAAAACAGCTAGCAGCGAATTGTTCGGCAAAATTATTCTCTTCGTCTCTTATGGATTGATAAGGGTATCGAGAATGTGCGATGGAATATTGTAAATTTATATTGTTGTTCTCGAAATCTGTTGCGCGACGTACTGTATAAATATCGTACTGTATAAATAGCTCGTGTGAACGTGCATTCGAAATAATATATCGTAAACGTCCCGTCGGCGCTTCGTCTAACAAGCATCTCCGCGATGTCCATTTGTTTTACGCCTGTGGTTCTTGCGGCGTACGCGAGATTATCGCATCGTTTACCAATAACAGTACAACTATCCGCGCGATTGGATTTTCAGTGTACACATTGGTATAAAAAGAAGAGCCGTGTTTTGATCAGTGCACGGAGCAATAACCCCGCAATGGGTGAAATTGCGTTCGCGATGAGGAGACCACGAAATGTTCACTTTAACGCAAAATTAACGTGAAAGGAGTCTGCCGTTCGATATCGTCTGGTTTTTTATTTCGCGAAAATACTAATCTTAACTTAAATATTTCATACATTCCTGTTCTTTCCTCATTTAATTTTTATTTTACGAATATGTTTAAAATAATAAGATCCTAGTCGTGTATTTTTTTAATTCTAAAAAGTTGATCGGAATAAGCGTATAATTCAATGAAATCAAACTTCTACAAATACTTAAGCGATGTTTCTTTCATAATGATATAAACACAATGTTACATTCGGGCAAAGCAGGCTGTAAAGTTTTTGTTTAAATGGTACTTAATGTTAAGCTTAACCTTAAATTAATTGTAGAGACGATCGCACCGACGACACCGTAGTCTTTAATTTTCAACAACTAATGCCGGCTGTAATTCCAACGACGAGTAAGAAGTTTAATCGCCAGAAGTGCTATCGAGACTACCGCGAAACCTAATTGCGAGATCGGAGAACACTTCCCTTGTAGCCCTGGAAAATTTGTTTTCCTGGTAGGAGCATTAATTTGCAGAACACTGCGAGATCCGGCTTTTCTTGCGCGCTGTCGTCTGGTTACGCACCATGTACAGCGCGATACAGCGTGTGCAGGCTCGTACAGCGAGATAAGAACTTCTCGAATTACTCAAAGTTAATGCTAACATAAACGCGGGAACTTTTAGTGTTATTGCAAGGTTCGCGGAAGCGCGCGCGCGCATGCGGTCCACCACCGAAGATTTGCTGCGGCACGAAAAGATTTGTACGGTTCTTACATTTATTCATGTCTGGTTCGTTCTTCTTGGCCGGGATAGAAAAATGGCGTGCTTTACAAAATTATTGGGATTTGTTGAAATAAAACTCAGCACGGAGCTTCTATAGATTGAATCGATTTCCCTGCGATTTGTTAATTCTTCGCGAAGTCGCAATACAAGTTATTGTATGCTAACATGTTGGGAAACATGTTACGTTATTTATTTGTAATTGAAATTTAATTGATTTAACGTTGGTGCAGATTGTCCGTCGATATCTTTACCGAGTCCTCCGCAAATCGATTATGATAAGCTACGTTTGATGAGCTTCCGCGGCGCCAGAACATTAAATTCTTCACCATATATTTGTTGTAAACATTCCTATATATGTCTCACTTTTACGATCAATAACATTATTATATGGCATTATTATTGTCTCTGAGTCAAACTTAATGACGTACGATTAATTATAGCCTCTAATAATTCGCATTCAGAGATTACGAGAACGAAGATCAGAAAATACTTGGAATATCTGCGTTTGGAATATTGAACATTTAAACCGATATTGTTCAGCGATATAATCTCTCGCGGTTATGACAACGATATGCGACGCAAAGATTGATGTGAGATTATTTTAGAGATGAGATTCGTATATATCATTGCAATTGCAATTAATTGTTTTAATGTAACCTAGTACAAAAAGGTACATTATTTTACGCATCACCGACAGACTTCGCTTTCTCGAATTTGCTTGTTATGATTTGTGATCCCGCAGGGATGATTGATTCGTACAGTCATTTGGGCTCAGCGCACCCACGGACCCGAGCTTAATAACACCGTGGACACTCTCATGTATTTACACATTATATACACCTATATACACACGTTTTTGTAAGCGAGAGGGCAATGAATTTGAGGAAAAGTAAAAGCAAGATATAGCTTATTTTTAAAATAATGAGAAAAATCAGATTAGGAATAAAAACAAGATCCATATACTTTTTATTGCGTGTTTAATATAAGAACAGAATAGCAAAAACTCAAATTCAGTTTTTATTTATCTATATTTTTTATTTAAAAAAAAATAATAATTTGCATCTTCTCTTGTTATTGTGGGCAAACCGCTTAATTCTTTAATTACCATTTATTCCATACCTAATTTATTCTGCACCTTTTTAGTTAGAAAATATAAATTATGATTAAATAGTCATTTTTTTATTAACCGATATAATAAAATGTTTTTGTACAACAAAGTTTTATTATAAAAGAATGAAATATCACATTATCAGTAAAGTAAAATTATAAATATTACATAAGGAATAACATTTAATAATAGAATAATAATAACAATTTGTTAAAAAGATTATTGCGCTTGATTTACATTTTATTGGTTCAAAATAAGATTGAAAATTGCGGTTTCACACTAACGAGACTAGAGCTGCTATTAGCAGCTATCCTCTTTATTTCCACTCGATTCTTCTTCTCAATCCCTCTTCTCGTATCGTTCCCTCTTATCCCATTGTATCCTTAACACGCGTTTTCACGAAGGAGAGGGTCAGATGCAAATTCCCTCGTTTCTCTTCCTGGAGATTCCTCCACCCACACTCAAGCAGCCACGCTGGCGCCAGTTAATTCGCGTAAAAAGCCTTCGGCGACTCGATGGCGATTTTGTTTTTCAGATTTACGTATCGGCAGAATTCAGACTTCGTAACGAAAGCACAGAACCTCCGCATCGCGACTCATTCGATAAAACGTGTTGTTTTCATGAGCTTACAAATGTGACTGTAGTAAACGCTGTTCGAGTTCAAAAGTACTTCTAGCCTCCGCATGAAATTTGCAAAAACAATTTGGAGTTAATTAAACGCTACACTTCACATATACATAATAATTAATACAATCGTGTTGAATATAAATAAATTATTGGATTACGTAATATATTGATGACTTTATTAAGCATAAAAATGGGATACATTTGATCTCAGTTTATGATACTTTTTATGTTATAACATTACAGCATTTATTTATTTTTTGCAAGAAAAAAATGTATATACGATATCTAATCTTAGTAAGAAGAGAAAGAGATAGAGAAATGTAACGTAAAAGAGTATAAGAGTAAAATATATGTGTTAGTAAGCTTATGTTGGTATATAATATGTTAAAAATAATTTATTATATCGCCTTTAAATGAATAAAAAGAAAAAAATTATCAAATTTAGTCATTTGCAAATTAACAATTAATGTCAAACGTGACAAAATCTATCTGCTTTTCCATTACGTGAAACATTGTTTGTACATGGAGATAATTTTTTGTTATATTTTACCTTAAATTCACTACAAACTTGGGACAACTTGGCAACCAAGGAATTTATAAAATATACAAAAGACATTTTACGAACAACGTGATAAAAGTTACCAAGCAGATTGGTAAATTTTGAAAAATTATTGACCTATATAGATATATTTTAGTAAAATTAATCAAACGTATTTTATATTTTAATGTAATAGATATTAATATTTTTTATTATGATAAATATTAAACAGAATAGCTCGCATAAAATTCTTGGTGGTACATGTTGTTCCACAACTACTATGATTTCAGGGTAAATTTTAAGAGAAAATTCTCTCCGTGTACCGTTTCTCACAAACAATCACGATTATCGTATCGATAATCAGATTAGTTCAATTATCAAGCATTATCAATAGAGGAATACATGTACATCGAATTCCTTCCTAATTTATTCGCGTAACTACTTGGCACCGCGTACATAGGGCTTAATCTAATCAGGCGCCGTCCTCATCTGTGCCGTCGTTCGTGTCGATCGAACCGACACACACACAGCCATTTGCCTTCGTATGTGAATGGTTCGTCCACGATTTCAATCTAGCCGCTCGTGCCGCACAGTTCTTGGGATATCGAGCACAGGAAAAAAGAAAGAGGTGGGTGCAAGAGAATGAAAGGACGAAAGAAAATGCGCATGCATGTCGCTCTGCATAGAAACGTCTAAATTCCTTGGACCGCACGTGCTTGGAAAGATCCAAATGGCGGAGTTGACAAAATCTTGCATTTTGACAAATCGAAAAAATTATGCAACCTACATAAGTCGCAAAGATTACTTTTGTTTTTCTCTCTTTTTTTTATAAGGTTTATCTAAAAAAATTTGGTAAAAAATCGAGAATATTTGTTCTAAATAAATCTTTAAGTAATTACATTTTTAGATGTTGATAACTGTTTTATGAAAGATTTGAATCATGGCAACAATAGGAGAATTTGATTAATAAAACACATTGCTATTTTTATTACAATTTTATACAGTATTAGACGAATTTTACATAAAATATTTTTTTCTATTTTCTCTAACTGTAGTAAATGTTTCTTCTCGCTGTAGAAGTACTAAGCGTGGTTATTTGCATTTACATCTGGTAAATAAGAATGGAAATCCTAATCACTAGTCCCACCTTTGAACTCATTAACTCGCCCCCTTAAACATTCCTTTCGTCGTAAGGCAATAGCGAGAAATTTCAGCTCGTGGAATTTTATTTGCTACTATATAAGCTACTATGTACTAATCAGGGGAATATTCATTCGAGCGATATTTAATTCAGGCACAGAGAATAGGCAGGTATATAAGTATAAAGATGTATAATCTTCAACATCACCAATCCACGCGAGCGGTTAGAGCGTTTCTATTGCTCGTGTCGCATACCTATAGAAAGTATTTTTGAACACTTTTTGCGAAGATATTAAGTATCTAAATTTTTCCAAAAATTTGTTTTTTTAATTTGCAGTAAAAATTATTTACTGTTTGTGGTGATGACGTAGAAATTACGGGAACATAATTTTTTGATAGATATCCTCTCAAATATGCATACTCTCATCGTCAGACAGACGACTGCAAGGCGAACTCCTAAAGATAACAAAATAACTCGTATTCGGGGGTGGCATTTAAACGTCCTCATTTTCAAAAGTCTCTCTCGACCCGACGGTGGCGGTGGGGTAGAATTTCTACACCCTCTGAAGCTTACTCTTTTTTATCTGTCCATTTGGCAGTTTCTTTTCTTTTTATCTTACCCTTTCTAATTTTATTCGGTTTTATTTTAATTTATTAGTTTTTTCTCTTTTTTTTTAATATTTTACTATTTTTCGTAGACATAAATGGAATTATATAATATAATTGTTCATTTTTATTATATTTTATTTTGTATTTATATCACTTTGCTGCACGAGCACACAACTACGAATGTGATATCTGTATAAAAATAACATTATATCCAGCAAGGAAAGCTTGCAAAATCATCGATTCATTTTATTTAGTTTATAACGAGACAAAAGAAAATGTAACGATCTCGTCGCGTTTTTTGTTTTTTTATGCTTTTATAAAGTGGATATTTATACAAATGTTATAAATATCAGTTTTTCAATACTAATGATTTAATCAGTATTGAAAGAGAGCCATTTTCCGAGCATCGTGTAATGTTCTTTTGTAGATAATACAATAAACTGCATCCTGTCACATGTCTATATTTCACGATAGCGGGCTTATCCGATGCATAATACCGCAACAGCTTGTAGTTGGATCATAGCAGCAGACAAGCATGGATAAATCAAGATACCTATCTAGCTAATCATGAGTAGTGCTTAACTTGACTTCGTGAAGCATTCTCTGCTAGCTCGCCACTTTTCCTCAGAATCAATCCAATCCAATCCGTTCCAAATAGAGATTGAAGATGAAGAGAGACAACAAGAAAGTGAGAGAGAGAGAGAGAGAGAAAGAGAGAGAGAGAGAGAGAGATATAATAGAAAGAGGCCGATCCGATCAACAGACGAGAGACTGCCGACCCCTCGTTTATATTGCTCTCTTAACGTTTTGTTGGGCAAACTAACGCTCTGATCGACTTGAGATTTCTAAAGCTATATGAACACACGTGTCGAAAAAAGAATCTGGTACAAAGAAAGAATCCGGTCGATGGGAAAGAACTCGAGATGGGAATAGAAATGGGCACATTTGTAACAGAAGTCTCATTGTGTTCACAAAGCTGCTGAGCAGACATGGAACGTTAATTGTCTCCAGCAATTTAAACATTCAACCTAGTCATTAAAGGTAATTATTTAGCGAATTGAAACAGGTCGTCTCTCCGATGTTCCAAAGATCGATGCTGCACGGTGATACGTGAAAATTTTAATTTTTTATTGCTTTACGTTATATGTGAAATCCTGCATGTTAAAAAAATACAGCATAAAACAATGTGGATTAAAAATCTTATTCGTAAATTACAAACATATGAGTCACTAAATATACATGTCAAACCTATACATATATTATAGCAGCTAAGGAAAATGAAATTTTAAGAAATAAAATTTTGATAAATTTTAAAATAGAATTTTCTGTTACTTTATTTAATTTATCAATTTATATTAGAAATATCTTCTATCTATGATATGAGAATTAAGTAAAATAATTAGAGTTAATAAGATAGATGGAACAATATAATTTTCCAATGTGGCAAAAGTAATGAGTGATTATAATTTTGTAACATATCAGTAGACGTATTAGTAGTACATATTATACTATTATTGTATTTAATTCAAATTTAACTCAATCTTTAGCACAAAAACATGCATGTGCATTCAATTTCCATAAAAAATTTTTTCAAACTATCTTAAAATGCTCTACTACATTAAAATTAATTATTAATTTTATCATTGGAAAATTTATTATATACTATTTGTTTGTCAAAAAATTCGAATTATTCTATTAATTCCACACAACATTCATTGTGTTCAGCAATACGTATACGCACCTTGCGCACGTTCTTACGTGTCCACCATCCTACGTGCAACATCTGCTCGCCCTTCTCGAATGTACCCCTTTCACACGCTTTGAAAAGGATGTTAATCGTAGCCCGAAACTGGAACCGCGTGCAATTCAATTGCAGGAGAGGTCAAGCGTGATAAATTGTCGGTGAATGTATCCCTGGAAGTACTAGACAATCCCCTTCTCTGTAAAAGAAACCTGAGGTACCCGCGAGTTTCTACACATGCAGGTGCAACAATATGCCCGTATGTGTGTTCCTTTAAACAAAATCGTCAATGCATGTTTCAACCTCCGCGAGATAGCATACATTTACGAGATAGATACTCTATGGTATTTTAGATGATTTATATTTAAAATTGGACTGTACGCAATTAAATAATTAGTAGTTTATTTTGCATTGAAATTTAGACAAATGACGTAATAAATAAGACATAAATTATTATCTATACAAAAGAATAAATGTTAATATACATAAATGATTAATACACATCTTTCTTGTGACATTCGGTTAATGCTTATACTTGGTTTCCTATCAATTATAATAATGCCTTTGGAAAATTCCATGACTATGAATCGCTTTTCAATCAATATTTCGTTTCAACCAGATCGCAATTTCCCATCGCAAGAAACAAAAAATCCGACAAAATCCACTTTCGCCAAAACTTTCCCAAACTCGATTTTAACGTGTGCTAGTTTTATCGGAGCGTGAAGGAAGAAACGAATTTACTGTCGTCGTCTTTGCATATACACCCTCGTCGAGGCTTTCTCAGAAAAGGCCAGCTCATCTCACCAGATTTCCCTGATGTCTTTTCCTCTTCACCGTTTACCATTCCGACTTCGTTCAACGGTGGAGGTCGTTCAAAGGTTTCCACAGTAACTGAAGATTCTTGAAGACATCACTACGAGATTGTATATAACCGCGAGAAAAAGACCGAAAATTTTTCTAAATTTTCTTGCGTGAGAAAAGAGCATATACACAGTAAAAAATAAAATGTTAATTGTAACATTTTTCAAATGTCCCAGAAAGTCCACTCTAAATTTTGAGTTAAAATAACTCATTCATCGTGTGTTACTTGTTGACAAATTAGAAATGTTAATTTATTGACACTATATTTTACATTTATATTTGTTCTTTTAACTTTAAGTATAATGTAAAAATAACTTGTAAAAAATGTCGATATAACATATTTGAATAAACGATAGTTATTTCAACTTAAGAGAAATGTTGTTTTGAACATTTGATTGTAGTAAATTTGATTATTTTGTATGTCAAAGTTTACGATTATTTGAAGATTTACTTTAACTTTTGTTTATGTTAAAATAACTTTAAGGCGTGTTGATTTTTTGAAATAATTATGTTAAAATAACTCAAAATAATATTCAATTTCTAAATGACATACATAAAGTGTTAAGTTATCACGTTGACATTAATATAACACATAAAAATGTTACGAAAATAATAACATAGCTGTTGTATGTTAATTTTACATTGAAATAATAGTCAAATTTTGGTAACACAAGAAAATTTTAACATTTGGACGCACGATTTTTTACTGTGTAATAGGAGCTATCTTAGGTTTATCAAGTAGGTTTATCAAGTATGTACATACGTTAAATAATTGTTTTTCTTTTATGTGAAACATTTTAGGAGAATATGTTATTTATTATTGTATAGAAATCATGACATATAAAACTAACTGGTTTTCTACGAATAATATTTACGCATCGTCACGAATAGTCGATGAGAATTATATCGACTAGGTGTCTTCGTTGTTATATTACAATCTTTTTTCTTAGCTTCTTAATATTTTTTGTTTCCCCAAATAAAATCAAGTTCAGAAAGCGCGTTGAAACTCGAGATAAACCTAACGTTACAAGATAAGCTTCCGCGAACGACAATGTTGCATTTTTACGATAAAATCTCGATATATTGTACGCGGGCAAGCTCGTAACGGCGGCACCCGCGATTTTTACGAGTGGTCGGACATTGTCTCGGCGGATTTACACAAAATCGATAAAAATATAGAGCGTCTACGGTCGAGACGAGTCGAGTAGGTACCGACTTTTGTGGCACGGAGAGAGAGTACTGCCTTCCTATTATTCCAGTTTCTCGTGTGATGCACGTGCTCCCACGGTTATCCGCTTCGGTAGTGCATATGTGCACATATGCACATGTGCGCATACACGCGGCTGCTGTCTGAAGGTACACACCGGCGCAGTTATCAATGCGAGATTATGCATATAGACCGCGCGTCATGATTATTGCGATAGGATATGCTCGCTGAATGCGAATCCGCAGTCGACTCCTCCCGCAGGTAGATATAACTTCTTGATTAATACAGGATACAGCTTGTGCTGATTAAAAGCACTGTCGTTCGTTTTCATTTAGCAGGAATATTTTGGCGGGAATTTTAACGACAGTCTGGACGATTAAAATCATAATGCGCAAATGTACGGAATGAATTGTCAATATTTAATTTTGATTATCTTATCTTGCATTTTTGTGACGAAATCCTATGTACAGTTTTTTCTCTTTTCGAAACGTTACGCAGGATACACTTGCTTCATTGCCGAGACGTCAACAGCTAGCAACCCATTATCGAGTTGTTTATTGCATACACGATCGACAACGGCGATAATTATATTCCGATTGCTATTTGCACTATTATCGAAAGTCGTAACGTAACAATTACGATGCGTCGTAAATATAAATTACAAATAACGCGCGAAACGAATGTTATGGGAATTACGCAACGATTTCGACTCACTTGATCATATTATCAAAAGCTATTTCAATTTCACCGATTTTTGCACATATCTTGCAAGTATGGCAAATCTACGGATATGTCGATGTAGCTCGGAAAACTCACGTTGCGCAGCATTTGCCTGATTGGCCGAATTGGCTTGTATTATATCCTTCGTGAATTTGCTATCGCGATTGCACGAAACTTCCTCCTTTTCCCGTCCTTCCCATTCCACTTGCACGCGTAATGCGTTCTCGAGCATATACTCATGCAAACACATACACATATGTACACAGGATACCTCAAAACATGATGAATATTTCCTTATAGGTTACAGATTCCGTGATAAATTTGAAGGCAAATTCTTTTTACTTGTAAATTTTGGGTTGTTTATTTCAAATTTTTTCGTTCAAAATATAGAAAATATTCTTATTTACTTAAGTCTTGAATTATAAATTTTACAAACAAAGACTAGATAAAATTAGCAAAATTTGTGCTCTATTTATAACGATTTAACTCGTTCTTTCAATTTTAAGTGATTCAAATAATCGATTTTTCTCGTAATTGTGATGCTTATCATTCTCCTAGTTCATTTTTTGGTTTTTATTGAAAGGATACGTTTCGACGGTTTCGAAATATCTTGTATACGAGTCGGAAACTCGCGCTCGTCGACGAGTTATCGAGCAACGAGCGCGCGAGCGAATACACGCGGATAGAATTTCCTCGATTTCTTAAAAATTATATTCGGCCCAATTTTCCGGAATTGCTGTCTTCCTCCCTATCGGTGTACTCGCTCTACTTACGCGGACCAGATGGCGTATTCTTGTGAGCGAAACGATTCCCAAGCTTTCGGGATTCCGGGCGCCTCCCGCCATCCGTTCTCTCTCGTTCTCGTCATCGCCTCTGTCGCCTCTGTTGATTCCATTCGTACCGGAAATGTGCAGAACGCTGAAACGGTTGTCCTACGTGAACGATTTTCCAAATGCATGTATGGGTTAATTTACGGCATCCTTCGACTGCTCGCCGGAGATTTTCACCGAGATCTTCCGCGTGCTGGATGCAAGGGATTACGGAGATACGATTACTAAATCGCACAGGATCCCACAGGATACGATGTAATCTCGCATTCTGTCTCTTTCATGCTGATACAATCTGTAATTTTCTGCTATTTTTGAAAGTTTTGTCGCGCTAGCTTCATTCAGATGATGTGTACGATTTAATTTATTTTGTTAGATTATTACACATAAGGAACAATATGTGTTTTACTTGCAGTTTTAAATCGATAATATACAGAGACTAAAATCACCCCACATTTGCTTTACACAAATGCAGAAGATATCTTTTTTCCAACTTTTCATTATATTTGTATATATGTATAAATAGAAATTTAGTTGTTGTCTTCCTCCCTCTGGAAATGAACACAATGCCAACAAATATAATTGCATTGTTGTAGTAATGGCGCAGTAATAGCGATGCTATTTATAACTGTAATAGCATTGCCTGCATTCTTTGCTTTATTACTTTATTACCATTTTTATTTTTACCGCACACCCTTAGTACTCGCTAGCACATGTTAACTTAAATTCTCGTGACTCACAACATTGTGCTCAGATTTATATTTGGTACGCGGATTTCTTATCGATACGTATCCGTGTACATTTTCTTCTCCTTGGGAAAGATCTCATTTCTGATTAGATCGCTAATTGAACCTGAGTTATTCACCCCAACGAGTTATTTGTAACGAAAAAGCGACCTGGACGAAAAAACGAGAAGTCATTGCAAAATCTCGACCGCAGCAAATCTCATTATAGCTGGCGCCGTTTCAAGTAGTATGTTTCTAACAAGATACACGACGACAGGCGGATCTATGAACTCTAAATGCAATGCGTTTATTATTCTTTCCCTCGTTGTTCTCTTTGTTTCCGCATACTTAAAACGGCTTCCGCAGATTTTACTTATTGCTAGATACTTCTTCTTTATATCATAACGATAAGAAGGATGTAATCCTATATAGTTGAGGTAAAGCATGAGCGGCGAAATTGGACCTACTTCTGCGACTTAGATTCTACTGTTTCTAGCTGGCTCATGTACCTTACGTAAAAATTTTAGTTTACGTTATACTTTTTAAATTGTACATATTTTCTTCGTCAGATAAATAATTACTTTCACTCAATCTCTGCTAATGATAATCGTAAAACGGGGGATAATCAGCCCCCGATGGCTGCGAGCTGTTTACCGCTAATTGCTAATTCACACAGAGTAATGCGACGTATAAACATAATATCATGCAAAATTATTATAAATTAGTTGTATAACGAGACGTCGATATGTGCTATCACCCGCGTGACCCGATTTCCGGGCGTTAATATTTTGCGCGAATACGTACCCGCGCTTTCCCGAAACATAAATACGTAACGCGCTTTCGAGTGTACTGTATCTCCGTGTTTGCAAACGTTAAATTATCCCCATCAAAACGCGACATCGCTGCCGGATACTGTAAAAAATATCTTACTGTCGTTCACCCTCGATACTCAACAAATTATGAACGGACAGTAATACGTATTATAACATGTACTCTTTCTGGTACGTGCAGGTACTTTCCTCTTTCTCTTAAATGAAACGAATGTTACCCGTAAAATTAAACGTCCAAGTTTTTTTACGGGTCATAATTTCATACATAATATCACTAGGCATAAATATCAACGCGAGTCAACATATCTCATATTCTTTCTTAAATTTGCTCTTGGAAATTCGTATAATGGTGAACCGCGTCCAACATTATCCATACATTAGTCTTCCGGTTCTTCGAAGCGGGCGGAACGAGATGAAAATGCAGAGGGGCGAGGGGTTAAATGCTGATTATTGCGGAATACATGCAGAGCTCGGTGTACACACGTTATTGCAATCGGATCAACATCGACGTTGGTACGCTCTTCCTCCGTGATTCCCGTCGTTGATTAACGCGAGATCAATCCTGCCATCAGGTGGTTCTCGTTCGGATTAATATCAAATTCGAGACGTGTGTGCAATCGGTTCGAAGCTCTTTTCGAGTGCGACGCTCGGAGATTCGGACCTGTCCGGCATAAGCCGAAAAGCGCTTATGGAGACGTTCTATGCAAAATCGGTTGCTGTCAAACGAATATCGCGCGCGGTGTGTTGAAGTCAGAGAAGCTGCTAGCAGCCCAGCAATACCGACGTGATGTGCCATTTATAACGCGTGGAGAGGAAAAAAAGATTGGTTGCTTCGGTATAAGCTCGGTCAAGATTGCATTATACATTCTGCACATGCAATGTTGTTCGCTATTCGGACGCGCACTATAACGACATGGCTCGTCCTGAAGCTCGCGGAATTATTCCCGTCGCCATTATCCTTTTTTGTTGCGGCACGTAACTTTTTTATCGGCGCCATTATTTTCGGCGAGCGAGATAAAGTGGAATCGTATATACGCGCACGTATTCCTTGTAAATTCGACGAACTCGATAAATGTATGGAATATTGACGTCACGCGTTGATCATATGGTATTAGTGGAGATATTACTGGATAGCTGCGAGCGAATAATTAAAGTTTCGACTTTCGCGCGAAACTGACAGGTTGAAATTTTAATACTGATCGACATGTGCGACCTGCTTTTTGATTTGCGTTATTTCGCGTCGGGTAAATGACATTATAATGACATCGGTATTTCGAGAGATATATATGTCGATATGATGATTGTCCGATCTAATTTTTTATTCGCATTATTTTCAATGGACGGGACTAACATTAAGTATCATAGATCATGTTTCCGTGAATCTCTAATTCTAAATGTAACGAATATGGAAGAATAATGCGCGTTTATAACAATGCCGCGTTTATAACAATATTATTGCATATTTTAGAGTGAAATAATAAAGCGACATTTTAGAACCGTTGCCCTTTCATTTTCAATTTTAATCGATAATGTATTTAAATTAAGAAATTCATATTTTTTATAGATATTTGTGAGAAAATTTATGCAGTACGCATACCGAACTTTTCTCACAAATATGTATAATATATTTGATATCTTACATATATTTAATAAAAACGTTAAAAGGAATAGTGGGGGGATTAATTAAACGAACGTGAATATTTATTGGATATACATCAAACCTCGCATCAAACTGTACGATTCAATTAAAAGCTAAAAATTGCCGCAACATGTTTTCATCACACAGGTTGCGCAAACATTACTATTTTTGCTTGCTTTATGTTCTCGTACGTACTCCGCGTTTCAACAAGAAAGCTTCAACCATCCGCTCGTGCAACCATTGTCGAGCGAAATGTCGCCTAAATTAGGACATCCAATTTTTTCCGTTTAATGATTTTTCTATCTCGCCAAGCTTCAGACTGTCATTTTTTGATACGTACGTTTTCTTCAAAAAATCAATTCGGTAGTTATTTTACATGTGACAAAAATTAATTAAGTTATATGTTAAAGCAAAAAAATGTTTAAGCATTAAAATCACGTCTTCAAATTTTGTTAAAATTGTAAGTAATGACAGATTTTATTATGTTCATGATAAATAATTTCGATCAAAAAGGGAAAAAACATGTGTAACATTTATTAGCATAACATGTAACATTTAGCACACGGTTTTGCTCAAGTATTTAAAAATTTAAAAGCTAGATATAGATCTGAAAATAACTTTGTTGAACCATCTCAAAATAATTAGGACGCTCAAGCTGGGCACTAAAATGTCAAAACTTTTTGCAGCATTATCATTATGCTTGAGCGTTCTAAATTACTTTGATGATCCAACAAAATTATTTTTAAATCTGTCTAGCTAAATTTTTAGATATTTTAGCAAAACCGTTCTTTCCGTATATATAACATTTTTAGCTATAATATGCGACAGTTGAGTGAAAATTATATGACGTCCGATACAAAACTGTATAAACAGAACTGCCTAATGTGTCACAATTTTTCTATTTACGATGTAATGCCGACTTGTCAATCTCAAAATTTTGTGGCCATCTGCATCAGCACATTTTGGGACGGTGTGTACTATAAGTCAATAAATCGATTTTTCAACACGATGAAACCGTATAGAGACAAAACGAAGCTATCGAATCAATCGGTTAACAATACTAGAAACAAATAATACAGCGAGAACATTTTATACACCGAAGCTTTTGCAAGATATAAAATATACGAATATATACGAATTGTTGAAAACGGATGGGATATAATGTATTCGGTTATTAGCTTTTTAGTACCTTGTGGAATGGCATAATTAATTTATCGAAAAACGGTTTGTTAAAAACGATTAATGCAACCATACCATATTTCTTTTATAATCTATTGTTTAAATATATCTCCGTGTGCATTTAACTAGTAGCAAAAAAAACGGTGAAACAGGTTATCTCAATCGTTAAAGACTATAAATAAGTAAATGTAAAAATTGATTTATAAGTTTCTTGTGCTTTTGTTGGATGATTATTTAATTGAGAATTGAATCGCTAATGTATGCACTTAAAAAATTCAGAAGTGACAAAAAAGCAAGCTCTGACAAAATTTTCGCGGAGTAAAAGTGATAACTCCAAATGTATAAAAAAATCACAGTCTGTTTATATATGCATGCGGCAAGAAAATCGAATATAATTAATTAAAAGAGCTAGCAGATATTCCGAAGAAAACGACGGCGACGTTTTATTATAACATGCTGCGAGAATAGAAGATAGAAAACTTTTAGCTTTTAAGAGGCTTTATACATGCACCATCTACGAGGATCTTTTGAAAGGTAGATTCTGGAATCTTCGAGATCGTTAAGACTTTCGACGAGGCTGTATTACGCCCGGCTGCTCTTACCGACAACTTTGCGAAAGAAGATAAAAAAGAAAAGTACAGAACAGTTGCTTCAGCTGTGAGATTCTCTATAGAGAATTTTTTATGGTCAACTGATTGCTGCACGTGGGTTACACTTTTTTTCCGTTACGTTTGAGCTATGTCTGTACCGAACAAAACACTCAGCTTCTGAAATCCGGTTTAAAAAATAATATTAGTGTGTGGGTGTGCACTATGTGCGCATATGTGTATAGAGCAGGAAAATTGAAATAATTTCGCTAACAATTCAGTACCGACATGTCGTATATTTTTATTTCTGTAACAATATTTCATTTATATATGCAATGCTAAAAATCTTTTATTAATTATTTGTCGACGAATATATTAAGCGGCCATTAATTTTATTGCTTCAAGCGTAACAGGGAAATTGATATTTATAATAAATTTATTTCCGCATGTTGATATATGTACTTAAATGGAAAGAAAACGCAAATTGTCGTTTTAAAAATTTCTCTAAAATTATTAACTAATATTTATGACAAGATTGTTATACACAATTGGTTAAAAAAGATTTCATCTTCTTGATACTGTAGAGAAAAGTAATTTTTTAAACCCATAATCAAATTGATATTGATATCTATTTTAGAGGATCTCTTTAGGTTATTGGTCTCACATTTCGCACACTTTTCAATCTTTTGACGATCGATATGCAATTAAAGTGTTCGTTAATCTTGTAAATGATCCGATAGTAGCTAGTATCGACAGATGTAATTACATCGTGTCGAAACAAGCGATCCAAATAAGGGTATAAAGTATTCTAACTTTTTCAAGTCGCATTTGCATTTAATATATTTGTTATATTTAAATTAATAAATCTTGAGTTTACCTACAGGAAACATTGCAAAATAATTCAAGATCCTGTTTAATTTTGTGTGAATTGTTTTTTAGTTTTTTAAAATAATATAAAAAAAAAGAAATAGAATAAGACTTACGTAGACTAGAAGGTTGAAATTAAATTAGTGCTGAAATCCTCAGAAATTATTAACTTTAAACTCAAAAAGCCATAATTCGTGCTCACGTTTGTATGGATACCTTCGTTGCCGATTTATTCGAAGAGAATTATCCACAATGACGTTCACAGGTGGGCCATCTCGTATATGATGCATTCACAAATACTGCAGCACATATGTCTACATCGCTCGACGCACGTGTACATGTGTATCCGCCGGTTCCCGAAGGAGGCGTTAACGCAATCCACACAGTCCCGATCCCTCGCAAACGCGCGATACCATCGAGACGATATCCTCGAATGCAATTTCAACTATTAGTATAACTTAACACCGAGATAGAGTATACGAAATAATGCGGCGCGACAGTAATGCGCGAGATGATACGGAACTACCTACAATGTATAAGAAGGAAAACTTGTGGTGAAAGTTGAGAGCGTGTTACGAGTTAAGATTCGAAGATATATATAAACTTCTTATCTTTCCCAAGCGGACTTGAATAGAATATTAATTTCAGACTTAGCTATAAAGAGACATTTAATGTTGAACGTTAAAACGTGAAAAGAAGCGTCCCATCAAGGGGATCTTTTATAGAGAAAAATCGACTCCAAATTGGTCAAAGAGTCCATGGGCGGAAGAAAGAGTACCCGGAGCACCCTGTATATTCTCAATGAATCACCTCTTAGTCTCAATTTCTCGTCATTCAACGTTCCCGTAGCCTCTCGCCCCGGCCCAATTAGATTGAGATCACTTCGCCAGGAATCGCGCGACTTTCTCGATGCTATATTGCGCGCGCCTCCCCGATCAAGATCGCCGGACGAGAACGGTGAATTCATTCGTGCGAATATCTCACTATTCGCGAAGTCTGTTACATGGACGGTTAACCAGGTCAAAGGGAGTCAATTGCGTGTAATCGACCTGCGCAAGGTACCAAATCATCGCTGGGGTTCGCCGGCGGGCCACGGGAAAAAGAAATGAGAAATCAGACCGAGACGGGGGAGAAAAAAAAAGAGAACAGAAACCAACCGCAGCGAGTTCTAATAACGCGAGACGAGGTTGAGTAGGTGAATAGACGAGGCTGCAACCGGGGGAGGCGTGGGTCGTTGCCGTTATCATACGCTCGAATCGGAAACCAATTTGAAAGCAATACCGCGCTCATCGTCGCGGCTTATCTGATGAAGGGAGCTCGAACAAAACGCTCTTGGATCCGGCCCCGACGATTCCGGCCGGGCCTACCTGACGACTTAAGCGACTTTAACGCCTCTCGGTATTTAAATCGGTTTCTCCTCTCCGACGAGCCGTTCCGTTCCGTGACTCTCATCGCTCGCCGCCGATTCGCTCGTTAGGAGGTTGCACCATTGCCAAATCGGGATGGTGAAACTCTCGTCTGGTTTTTTTTTTCTTATTTGATCGGGAACTATTATTTATGAAAAACTCGATAAATTATCTTCCTCGGAGTAGGATTATTTTCTCCAAATAATCGAAAATGTCAGCGGTAAATTCTGATCTAAGCTTCCGGCTTGTGCGATTTCGTTCGGCGTTAGGAACGCTTCGGCGAGCAACGCTTCGCGCGGGCGACCTCGTATCGAGGTTCACGAACTCCCCGGCTGCCCCGGGATTCGGATGAAAAGTGACAAACGAGTGGGTTATAAATTCCGGGGTCCTCTTTTACCCGCTATATAGGTTTATTCGAGGAGGTTCTTTTCCACGTACCACGCCCTCGACTCTGCCTCCCAAGGAGTTGTAAACGAAGGAGGCAACGTCGTGCCCACGCGGTCGTACGACCCGACTTCACACCGAGAGAGCCGTCAATAAATCCGCCGAAAAACAAGGGGGATTCCACCCTGTTGTGGCAAAGCCACAAGAAAGGGGCGATCAGCTTTAGAATTTGCCTAATTGGACAGCGAGATCCCTTTTGATCGAAAAGCAACATTCCCTCGGAAAAAAAAACATGTATTGAAAAATTTACGAGTAGCCACTGACCGCTCTTTAGATATAAAAAATTTACGATCCTTAAGTACGCCTCGGACCCTTCCTTCACCCTACGCGGCTGCGGGACCGCAGAACTCGCTTCATTATATCCTATTATTAGTGAATCGATCCCATCAAGGGATTTCTGAGCGTCCCTTACGTGTATCCCTTACAGACACTTCCTCCACCCCCTGCGGACTTTTACTTTTTTTTTTCCTCGAACCCCGAGGTAATTCAATTTGCGGGGATCCGACATGATTAAACGGGAACGCTTTCCTTTCATATCCGCGGTCAATTGTGAATACGCGCGTAGACTAGGGATGATTGAAGACCGAGGAAATATTCTTCGTGAAATGCAGCCTCTCTACTCTCTTGTCATCAGCCTTTGACAGCTGTAAATAAGACAACCGTAAAAAATGTCGGCTAGCCGAGCGTAATGAGTCATTCTTATACAATCAAGGAGATTTCAATATCTTTAAAAAAACTTTATAAGCTTTATATCAGCTAGGGCACCTCAATACGTTGACAAATCTGAATAAAATTTTTCATTTTTACTCTTGGCCACGAAGGGCATATTTGCAAGAATAAAGAAAAAAAGTTTCTCGATCGTCCCTAGCGCCGACATGTTTGCGCGGAAATAGCCGACTGACAGGTTGAAGGTTTGAAAAATGCGAGCGGAGGAGCAAATCGACCAGCAAGAAGGGACGAAGACACGGTGTTAGCCAGCTGGTGAAATAATTTACCGTGGAAATCGCTTTTTTTTTATTCTGCACGCCGCGAAAGAAAAACGTCGTCGAGGAGAGATAAAGGCAATTCGCGCACGTAAAAAAAAAAATAGTCGAAAGAATGGTCTGAAACTTCTAAAATCGTTGATGTTCCCGCTGAATGTCGCTGGATATCTCGAACAGATCGAACGAGTCGGAAGGTTGGGATCTTATCCTGCAAAGACATTTATCAACCTCTTCCTGTGGGGACTGCTCTCCGACCATTCAATATTATCTGTTGTTTTCATTTGAAGTTAAATTTTTAATTTCAAACTTATAAAAACTCTAATCATTAATTATATATTATTAATAGCTCTATTATTAATGGCTCTGGATTTAATTAAAAAGAAATTAATCATATATTGATCACGTATAATTTAATCTCTCTAATCTTTTCAATTGTAAGTAACAATAAAGGCACACTTGTATTAGATGAAAAATAGTATCATTCTTATGCCATTTTATTTTCCGATAACGAAGAATTTATTATTGCATTCATCAAAGCATACTTGCTTGCGTATATTGCTGATAAAACCCGTCCGTGTCCAATTCCATGCGTGATATATGATTGTCAAAGGCTGCAGATTCTCCGTCCTGATTTTTCATTATTACGCTTTGATACCGGACGCTTTTTCCCAGTATTTTTCAAGGAAAATCCAGTTTCCGAATTTTATTTCGATACCCGTCCTCTACGCGCACTATTATTCGTTCAACTCTTACTACTCTTCTCGCGCATAACATGCACTTCTTTGATACGCGGCAAACGAGGGTTTGCCAAACACATCGCCGTCATACGAGCGCGATACGAGCGTCGTGAACGTTAACTTCAATATCGGAGTTGTCAGACGTTTCCTCTTCCGCTTCGTACTACGGAGGAACGTCGTTACTAGTCATGCCCGCCCCCCTCCCTTACTTTCTAACATTTTTCCATAAAGCTCAGTCGAACATAGCCACGGTGGTTTCGTGTGGTACGTGCAACGGCAACTTACTCGCCGTGCGCGAAATAAATTTTACATCAGCATGATTTTGAGAACATTGATCCAACATTAAACATATCGAACACGGCTTGCTTCGAATGGATCCAGACGCTGGAATTGTGCGAAGTTTGACAGTGAACTGACAGCGAGCCTCTACGATGCATTATTCACATCGATCTGCGGGTTGCCTGACTGGAAAATTTCCGGATAGTCTGATTGCGATAGTTTGAAGGCAAGCGATGCTAAGCCACGGCGTTGAACGACGACGTTGACTATAATTCTAACTGATTGTACGTGATTATACTTACAGTTTTCCGTGGCGTTAGTAAATTTCATATTTTTCAATCACTTTATGATATTAAATGAGAAAATTAAATAAAAAGAACAAGACTAACATTTACAGAAGGTAATAAATAAAAGTTAAAATTAATAAAAATATCTACAAAGCGTGAAATATAAAAAGAAATTTAACAAATCGGGATATCGAAATTGTAGTATCTACTTGCGTCATTTTGAAGGCGAACTTCACACCCAGTTAAATATGAAGCACAATACGAAAACGGTGTTCTTTGCAGGACAAATTGCGAAACGTATCCGCGAGAGAGGTTCAATTTTGTTTAATGAGTAGGAGGTGTTCAGATTTGTAGAGAGCCATGCGAGAAAGTTTCGCGTACCGGTCCGTAGACGAGAGAAAAACAGCTCTGGGAGGTCCATAGAGATTTTATCGTCTAACTATTGGGCGGTTATATACAGCACGAACATCGAGATAGTTTACTGTATATTATATTATGAGATTCGGTATATCTGAATTTTTAACTAAGCACATTTTTTATTTGGAATAAAGAGTGACACGTTATATATGTCTGTAAAAAAATACCAGTATTTCTCTCGATTTCTTTCCCTAGCAATTATATATATTTGCTCAAATTAAAATTTATCGAAGTTATGCTTAGACAGCTTTTACGTTGGAGAAATTAAAAAATTTATCAGATATCAAAACATAGGATTTTTATGACGATCAATTTTTTTTTACTATTTTCTATGCATTGAATTATGTAATTCCGTCCTGGATTTCTTAAGCATATCGACAAAACTGCCAAAAAATAAAAGCTGCTGTCAATAAAATTACTAAATACTGCGCAAAACAACGCAATCGAGGTAAAAATACCTTCATAAATATAATTCAATAAAATGTCTATAAATGTTCTTATGGGTCATGAAATCGAATGGTTTGACATATATCGAATAATAAAGAGCACATATAGCGCTTTAGAAATATTTTATTTAGTCACGCTTCAAAATGTATAGAATAAAACTACACATGTTTGTGCGATATTTATATATTAAATGCATTTCGCTTTACTTTTTGATCATCTTCGATCTCAATTTTGTACAAGGCGCGATTTGTTAGAGTTCCTCTAAACTCGATTTAACGAAATAGGATAAAAACACCGCATTACTGTCGTATTCTTTCTTAATAAAATCTTGTTCTTTCCTCAGTTAAACGTCCGTGCTACGTTTGATCCGTCCTGAACGATTTTCCGATTATATGTCATCTAAACAGACTGTCGTGCCCACAGGCCATCGAGTGCTTGACTCATGGTTTCGCCGGACTATTAGAAGCGAAGTATGATTTATGGACGCTCGTAGTCGTCGCCATAAAATCGAACTTCGTCCCAGAGCGCAGTTTACACGTAATATCGCGATTTCGATCGTGATCGTCAACCTTATTCTCCCTTTTGGTTACCTCCTCCTTTTCCTTAGGTTAAATGTGAGTGCGGAATTCTAGAAAAATCTAGATTTTACAATACTTATCAATAGTGTCTAAAAGCAGCTAGAAGCAGTCCAGAAGCTGTCTCTACTGTAATTACAATATAACTGATAAAGGCACGATAGATAGATAAAAGGCAATTTGTTTGAGAGACCCTATATATTTTGAAATTTAGCGCAAGTAAAATGTAGTTTTTTGCTCATTGTGTTTAAATACATATAAAGTACATGCTTTTGCGAGTATAACTTACGAATATATATTTCGCCAGAAGATACATACAAATGAGTTTTAATAATGCGTTCTATATACATGAGATACACGAGATATAATGTATCTTATCGTCTATATACATAATATACGTTCTGTATATACATATACATGAGATAATTTACATCTGATAATAATAGTAAAATCAAAGGTTTGTAATACGCGAAGATGATGGTAATATTTTATCCACTTTATCTAAGACATCGGAAAATGTTACGCATATATATTATGCATGTATAGAAAGCGACTGCATCTTACATCTAAGATGGTTTGATCGACTCGTAACCGTCACTTTTGTCGAGACTCTTGAATAATATACTGTGTTAGGGTCCCAAAGTGCTCCTTGGAACTAGCCGATATCGAAACGCGAGCCCGCTCTTAAACAACAATCTTCTTGCGGAAAGTCTTGTCCGAAAATCTTTATAACGCGTCTTATAACGGTTTTCAAGATTGTTAGTCTACGGCAATGGACTTCCGTTAACTTAAAAGCTTCATTTTTGCTTCCTCATAGAGAAAGCTTTGTTTTCGTTAAAAAAAAATTTTTTTTTAGCCAAACGAGTGTTACTTGATATTTCCGTCGTTTGGGTGAATCATTATCAATAGATTGTTATATTAATTTTTGTTGCTTATAATTTTTATACCATCGATTTATATACCATTCTAAAATGTAATCAATTTACCTAGCAGTATGTAGCAGAATATTACATAAAGAAAAAAATTCTTTATAATATTATAAAAATATAAACTGTACGAAACAGTATAAAAATACAATTATTTTATAATAGAGATCGTAAAAAGTTAAAATATAAACTAGAATGACCAAGGATATTCTCTTAAGCTTTTTGGAAGTAGTAGACAACGAAAAAGTTTGTTTTTACAATTTATACATGCGCATACCGAATCCATCCAGAAATTATCAAATAATAAGAAATATAAAAATTTCATATATGAAAATAAATGTTCGATAATATAAAGCGGTAAATTTCGCGTACCATTTATTAACTATATCCTGTGATTCTCGAGAAAATCAGGACGTACTATGAGGATACCGGCATATACACCTTTTGAATACATATGCCATATGCTGCTGGAGCATTAAATAAATCAATAGTCTATCTCAAGTAAATCCGGAGGAATACATCGGCGGGAAATACGAAGGGATAGTTTTTTTACTATACGTTTTGCTTCTTTCGATTCTCGCAACGATAAAAGCCTTGATTATAACAAACGGGCGCACAAATGAGCTTTATATATTAAGATGCATTGTGAATAAATACATTGTATGCTATCCTCGGCCGCAGGTGATTAAGGCGCTGCCTGCTCTGATCCATTTCTCATATTATATCCGAGTTGTTTTCCGACATTAAAGTTCTATACGTGATTACGTATATGCTAACATATTTTTTGTTATGCAAGTCGTAATGATAAATGTGCCGTACACGGTAACTGTAAACTGACGTCGTTTATTGTAAATTTGTTTTATTGTCGCACTTAATTTTTTTATTTCCCTAGATTTAAGAAAATAAGAAAAGGAATTTTTTGGGAGTTTGCGGAATATACATGAATGTGTATAGTGATGTTCATAATAGTGCTCACATAATGATTGAATTTAATAGTTTGCGCCAAAAGCTTAATTTAATTGAAACGTAGTTTTATACAATAAATGCTTCATTATTATAATTAAAACGAAATACGATTTTAATAACATAGTATGATTTTTACAACTAAAACTGAAATAGCGGGAATAGCAAGAGAGGAAAAAATACATATGTAATAACAATATTTTTGCGAATAATGAAAAATGTATCCATGATTTTTAATTAAAAAAATTTATTTTTAATAACAAGAATGAAATATTTACATGAAATAGCATTGTTATGCTTCAATATGAATTTCAATTTCAGGAATTTAAAATATTTGATTCTATTTGAATATTTAAACACGTGAATACACGCGCGCTACACGCGTTCCTTCATAAATAAATGCACTGTACTCAGATTAGGTAGGCGGAGGCTCTAATCTGGAAACACGACGGTCCTTTTAGTGCAGCTTCTCAATACGCCGCCACGTGCCTTTGAAACACCTTTGTATAGTTGCGCACGGATGCGATTTCGGTCGAAAATTAATTTTATTCACACCGTGACGTAAAGTACAATCCCGTGTTCTCCTCCTGTAGGTAGAAGCACATTCCTCTTCTTTTTGTGCAGTGATGCCAAAAGGTCATGGACGGGAATAGAAATTCCTTGATAATCGGTGGACAAGGCGCTCGTGAATCCATTTTTCTCGCGTGATTTTAAGACTTCGTTTGCGAGGAGATAAATACACCATGAAGAAACCTGAAACATGTACTTTCCGATAAAAAAAGCTTTATAACGTGTAATCAGAACTCGTAGATATTTCACCATTAATCAGGATTAAAAGTCGTCGTACCGAATGATCAGTTTTAATTGCGATACAATGTTGAAATGTATCTCCTGATGCTATACAATTCAGCACTAATTGCCGTATCATAAATTGTGTGCGCATGTAAATTACAATGCATCGTTAAGCTGAACAGTTTACACAATTAACAGTTATGAATACTATGTATATTACATGGCACAAGAAGCATTTGAGGAAAAATCGTGTAAAACGTGTCAAATCAATTTTTTATAATCGGATTGAATTAGATGCGTATTATGATTTCGTAGAACATGATTTTTTCAAAGTTAAAATTACCAGATTGATAGAATTACAATCGATGTCAAAATTATATATTTTCAAGACGTTTTATAAATTTATTAAAATATATATGATCACACCATTGCGAGTAACATATTACATGATATAATCGTGTCTGATTCTGGCGATATATGTTTCGATTAACTTGTTTCATCGACAGGAAATCTACGAGAAAACTATGAAGAAATTTGTATTCTCGATGCAATGCCGTCGCATTATCGAGGACGACTCGCGCACGCTAGTTTACGGTTTCGATCTTGGAGGGGTAGCCCACGTCGAACTTTCATCGAGCGTAAGCGGGGCCAAGTTAATTACTGGAATTAATGCGGTCCGACGGCGTTAATCCGCGCGCGGCACGCGAGCCAATCAAGAGGTCAGATAAGAATTAAATGGCATCGGGCCGACCGACGCCTCGTTAGCCGTCCCATGTCGGACATAAATTTTACGCTAAGCCCGCGGTTCACCGTTCGACCGGGGTTCACGCCGACAGAAGAGAATCTCATGTTCACGATCGCTCCACTACAAATTGGCCACGCGTTCTTGTGCACGTGCTACTTTGCGCTGTTACATGTGCAGATAGCATACAAGATGGTTATACAAGATGGTTCGCGGATTTAACGTCCATTTTTTCCGTTTTTGAAGATCTGCAGGAAAACGAGTGAACCAAAATTGTAACGATGCAATCAGCGGTGTTTCTTTAATTCATCTTTATGTTTTCATTATAATTTCTAAGATCGATTTAATCTAATATATGTATATATGTAAATACACATGAGCTAGTTTATTTTTAGAACTTTAAAATCTATTCTTAATACAATAATTTAATATTCGCAAAAATGCCTTCCTAGAACTTAAAGGCATATTAATCACATTAAATTTTTGTATTTTGAATTAGAAAAACATTTAAGTACTTTTTGCAAGTTCTATATTCTAGAAGAGTTCATATACAAATAAGCACCGTTAAATGTAAATGATATCAGTCGTTAGGTATATCAATTACTGTGAATTCGATCGTCGTGATTAATCCGTTCGACCGCCTTACTCCTGATCACTGTAATTTTCTCGCTGTCGAGGCCACAAGAGAGACGTTGATTGCAGAGGAGTATAGGTGGTCGGCTGAAGATCGATAATTATGATTTTCCTAAGTGATAGTTAATGACATCTTATAGTTTTAAAATATAGTTTTTGATTATATAACAATTATACACACAACATTACAAAACTGATAATTACGTCTAAACATTTATTCGGTGTCAATCATTAATAATATGTTTTTATTAAATATACAAATTTTTATTAGTTAATAATTAACATAATATTATTGTCTATTGATTTTACTGGCTTTTACCATTACTAAAATAAATCCGAACTGAAAAAGTTCAATCCTTTGTAGGAAATTTTTTCTGTCAACTGCGAAGTTATATTTGAATGTTGAAATATTCAAACGTAAAAAGTAGAACGTTTTATAAAAATAAAATGACTAAAAGTGTGTACGTGCGTGTGCGTGTAGATGAATAAAAGGAGGATCAATTCCATATCCTTTCTTCTCGAATGTATACTATATAGAAAATAATAAATATGTACAATTTAAGAGTCAGAAAGCAAAAAGATACGAAAATATAATGAACGACTTAACTCGTCATCTAACGATATTGATACGATGTTATTACGATAAGTTTACGATTTATGACCACTTTTCATTTGTTTCATTATTTTAAACAGAACTGTTTTAATAACAGCCTGAAAAACATACGTTTCCGAATGAAAGAGCCCATAACGGATTACGTCTGAGTACGCGTCTTTGTGTTAATTCCGAATCTGTACGAGTTCATTTTCTAGGGACGCGCCGAGACGCCAACCGTTTACCTTTAATTATAGGGCGGCACAGGCCTCTAAATTTATCGCTAATAACGTTGCAGCGGACGTTAAGCTCCATCGTCGACGGATCTTTACGGGTATGCGCCGTACGTATGTCACGCGCCGACGTTAAACGAATGCGCGGCGGCGCGAATATATTCGTTCGCGGGACGTGTGCGAACGGTCAAATATACACATCGGTTGATTACTCCGGCGATCCTTTCTCGCGCGCGCGCGGAGCCTTTAATGAAACATGCGGGGAAGAGAAAGTTGGCGTAACCATAAAATATATCAACGCGCTCTCATCATGCTGGAATCTCTTTGTGTGAGTCACGAAAGGGCCGAGTATCCTAAATATGAGCAACATGACGTTCTTGACATTCAATGCATCTCGAAGCAACGAGAAAAGGAAGATATAGTGGTAGATGTACTTGGCACATAAATATTCCCCTAACAATTACAAAAATTGTCGCTCGTTGTGGATCTCAATATTGGTCTTGAAAAAAGAATTGTTAAGATTAATATTCTTTTACATTAAAATTTATATTAAATGAGAAAAATTTGGACTACTTTAACCCTTCGCCCGTAAACTATAATTTGACTGGCATCGTCCGTAATCTGGGTCATAAATGTCCTGTCGTTATTTTGACCTAGTAAATAGTGTTCAAAAAATCTGAAAAAATTCTGTAATACTTGTATACTATCCTATTTTATAATCCCAAAGTTTATTTAGCGATTCATTATAAGATAAATTGTTTATAAATAATTCTTTATGCAAAAAATTGATAAAAATCCATTTTTATTAAAAAAATCATATCTCATTGAGTTTTAAATCAAAATAAAAAATTTCAACGAGGTTTTATAGTTAAATATGTGTACTTTCAAGAAAAAAATTCTGTATATGGGTCATTTTTAAAAAGTATAATTATTCTGAGGATTGAAAATGGCCTTTTTCGGGTTAAGGAGAAATAAGACTTTTAACGTAATTTTTACATTATTTTATTAAAAAATCATATAAAATCGTCTTTCTCGTAAATAATATCTGATATTTGTCGCTTGATCATCCATTGTACCCTGAAAGTACATGTAATTTCTTTTTACACGTGTTTTCATCCACTCAAATTTTGAGGTTATAGGTATATATAATATACACAATCATAAAAAAATATCACTTATATAAGTTAAAAATAACTGTAGTAATATGAAAATGACGTTAAATTAATTTTACTTACTTGCACGAAAGTCTGGCACTGTCCGTAAACTGGGTCAATAGTGGCACTGGACGCACTTTGACTCGCTGCTGGTCAAGCACACACTGGCGAATTCCAACGAAACTTTGGGCATGAGTTCTCCCCACTACCTACTTTTTTTACGAGGGACGGCAAGCCCCCCCCCCTTTTCATTTCGGCGGTATTCTATCTTGAATTTCGGCTTGTGCCATTTATGACCCAGTTTACGGGCGAAGGGTTAAGATTGTTACGAATAATCTCAATCTTTTAATCGGTTGTGTTTTTGTTAAATTTGTACGTTTCATCTCTCTTCGAGCGATTCTTGTTAAATTGTAGTCCGATGTCGTCGGAACTCGGAACCCAACGAGATTGAATCGTTATACGCTTTTGCGAGCCCTCATGACTAATGCCGCTTCCGCGGCAGACAGCCGATTGTTTCAACAAAAATGTATTATGCACCGGCAGCGGCGGAGACCCCTCCCGTCGTAAAATATGAATTCCTCCGGTTGGAAAATTTCGCCGGAACGAGCGCTACGTGCGGCTGGTAAAGGGCGGGTCGTTGGGACGCGCGCGAGTGCACGGGGTGGCTTGTTACAAAAGTTCCTCCTTGTACCGTAATACCAGAAAGTGGATATCCGTTTTCGGGCGGAACTCGGGCCACAATTAAATTGCTTCTTCTTGCGCGCACTCTTTTGTCTCTCTACGACGACCGACCGACCGACCGACCGACCAGATTTACTTTGCCGTGTACCTCGCCGCGGCGAATCGGCTCGCGGAAACGGATGGCGTCTTTCGACGATGGCTGCGGAGAGAGTGCAACCGCGCGTTTCTGCCGCTGCAGCTTCCGCACGAGTACACGAACGGTCCGAACGGCGTTCCAATTCGACGACTAACATCCGTCTGGTATTCATCGTTTGATATTATCGTGCTTGTATATCGCGCATTATATTATGTCACTCTTTTCTCCCTCTTTCTGTCTTTTTTTTTGCGATGAGAATACATGTTACTTCTTTATACGGTTTACAATTGGGGGAGGGGGGGATACTGATTTTCAGCGATTACTTTGAAGAAATCACTTAACCTCTAAGATAGCCTACTCGAATCAGAGACCGTTTCGACGGAATCTTTGAAAGGGTTTTATCAGAACGATTCCGTGATTGGTGATACGCTCGTTGCGCTTCCGCCCTATAAGCGCGTAATATTATTTGATATTAAATATTCATATTAATATTAATATTAATATTCATATTCATATCTATAATATTCTAGAAATATTATGCACTTGTAGGGCGCGTAAATCCGCTCCACGAGACACCAGCCTTACAATCTAATAAATGAAACGAGATAATATACATAGCAGTTTGTAGTGGTTTCGTAATAATTGAATACTATACATTTTTTTTAATACTTCATCTTTATGACATTTCAACATGTGTCGTTCTCCAACGCGTTGTTAATTCGGCTTCCTGATCTCGTGTATTATTCGAGACCATGACGACATGAAACCTGAAACCGCAGAACTTTTTACCCCTTCGGCAATTCTCGACATTTATTTTCTACAGATACAAGACTCCCCCTCATTGTTATCTATTGTAAGAGCGAAAGCGCCATATATCTCAGTGCATGCAGGAACAAATCGCCATATTTTGTGCCATTATCGCTCATTAAATATGAAATCATATAATATAGATATCATAATAAGTATTTATCTAAAGCTTGAAATAATTTTAAAAACTTAACTGATCTTTGATAACTCTATTACAGATATGCCTGCTGGGCCTCGTCGTGAGCGACAACAGTACCATCGGCGATCATTCGATCACAGAGGACACTTCCGAGATCAGCAATATCGGCAACAATCTCGCGGTCGACGCCGTAGATCAGGTAAAACGGTTTCTCCTCACCTTCACTTTTTACCAATCGCAATTGCCTCGCTCCGCGTGACGTATGCGGTCGGATTTTCGAAACCGGTTCAGAAGGTAAACCTTCGTTTCCTATTGGATCAGAAACTTGAAGAATCGCGGTCATGGTTCACACACAGGAGCGGTGAAAAGGGCAAAGTGGCACACGCCGCACGCTCGATCTCGCGACTCGAGAATAACGTGTTCTTACTGTAGTGTACAAGTGCCAACCGCACGTAGGACAGGCGACGCGAAATTCACGTAGGAATGAGGGATAGAAAGAGAATGGAGAAAGAGAGCCGTGGGGAAAATGTCACCGAAAGCTCCGGCAAGAATAAACATCTTTATTCACGTCGGTCGCTCGACGGAAATGGGTCGCAGAAATCGGACAACTGGTGTTGTCGCGTTTTCGCGAAGCGTGCTTTTACCTCGCCTCTAGGTAACTCGCCGAAGAGTTTTATGCGGTGCCTCTCCCAGTTCCGTGAAGAATGTTTTAAGTATTTACTATCCTCCGGAACTTCCGGACGTCACCGGATCCTTCTGATGTCCTCCTGTGATATTTTTCTCTGGAATGCATTTAAATACCGATCGAAAACGCGCGCGGGGAATGCGCTTCTCCTGTTGTTTCCGTTGTAAGTTACTGCTTATTACGCATGACGTGACATCCGGGTCGCGTGTGAATACTGTGGCGAGAGACTTTCCGGCGAAATTTATGACCACAACTCGCGAGACTTACCCGTTACGGTCAAACGTCTCGTTCTTCAGAATTTAACGCTCTATATAGCATCGAAAATTCCTTCCGCCAAATTTAATCCCTTTCGCAGGAGTGACAAATACTTGCAGTCAGTGAATATCCGAGGATCAGCATCCACGATTGAACATTTAACGTATAAAATTTATTTTCTATTTAATTGAAAAGAAGCCAAAATATGAATTACTGAGGATTTTAAATTTTGTGCTGTAAATTCTTAGATCTGCGAATAATTTTCTACTTTGCATAAATTTTTACAGTAGAGAAAGTAAAAGTTTGTATAAATTTTTCACGCCTAGATATATGAAGACATATACGGCAAAATTACATTTTTCTGAAATTATGAAAAAGATTTATACACCGGAGAATTAACAAAGTTAAAACATTACCTCGACAGAAAAATCATGAAATTTTTGTAACATTCCCATTCAGAAACTTCGTGCACCAGAAGTTTCGCTGTTTTATTATTAAGAGAAGTATAATGAAATTACCCCAGAACAGATTTCCGACTGTGTTTTAATCCCCGGTAATCTTTGTTGTCATTTCACTTATTAGGACGTATCTACAGAAATGTAGACAGAGTGTAATGAAAATCGCTCACTTAATATTAAAGTCGAAAAATTGCTCTCGACCGGTTTTGCTACATCCCTTGGCATTGGAATGATTAATGGCTCACGCTTTTCTGGCTCCGGACTGTTCAATTAGCGCGGATCACACGTGACTCCTATAATTGGTCGCTTGTGGTGGATTCTGCTTAAAGTTAAATAGGATTTCGTCTAGCTAAGCAGTAAATTTTTAACGTATCCACGCTCAGATTGATTCAAAAAGTACATCACAGTTGTTCGATTTCCGCACATGAAATCGTCGCGCTTTCACGTCTGCACTTATATATATAATATGTATATCTTTATCGCTGCTATGATAGCAAAACCGTGGGATATCGGAATAATATTATCTGATATATTAGCTGACTGTCTCGAGTTTAATAAAATACTTGTCGTAAATTTCGAACAAATGGAAAATATCAAACTGTTAATTCGACAAGAAAGAGAGAAAGAAATCTGTACGCTTCTGTAAATATATTTGTAGAAACAATTATTTATCGTGTAATTGAGTTCTTTTATACGTAAAATCTAAAATTTAATACAAAATTTAATTTAAAATATTGATTAGAGAGAAACGATGGCTTTTGCAGCCGCATGCTATATACGTATTAACTTCAAATAAACGTACTCGGTGTACGCCGGGCGAATTCTGGTCGAAACTCCTGGCGCTGTCGCGACCTCGCTCTTTTTCCCGGCGGAAGAAATAAGATTTTACCTTTCTTAAGTAGCCCGAGAGAGTGGAAGAGAAAACATTATTGGCGCACTTCTCGACCGCAGTAACGTACGGTAAGAACAGCGTGGCGCGTAGCTCCTTCCCCGCTAGAAATCCAACCCATTCGGTGGATACGCTTAGGCGACGTTAGAGCCGTGCTTGCATGGATGCACTCGCGCCGTTTTCCGACATTAAATCACTTCTACACGCGATTATATGCGCGTTGTATACGGAGTCGGCTGTAGCCGGCGCGGGCGCGAGTCTGGCGGAACTGCAAAGTACATGTAAATTGCCTAACGCACTTCGTAAATTCCGCTGTCTTGCGGAGTAATCGCAATCTTCCCGGAAAGCCGGAAAGGATAACGCGAAACAGGAAAGTATCTCGCTGAATCTCGTCGCGCGGGCCTCGAGGTAAAAGAGAAATATCTTTCATCTCTACGTTACGCATTACACACCGTTGTAGAACTTACAACGTACTCGAACTTTACGTACGAACCGTCACTTTAAAGTTCGAAGCGATTTTCGAACGAGCTGTTACGCGCTATACGTTTGTAATGATTCTTCGAGGCTTTCCTGAGCGAGAAGACTCGAATGGTTACGTTATTCGAGTAACTTTATCACCAACGGTTGTTACGGGAGAAAAATTCTCTTTCGCGATCACTGGTGATATCGCAAGAATTAGGACTTTCGGGAAACTTTTTGATACGGAGTCAAAGTTCCACATTGCTGCGCGAGAAGTCATTATAGAAACCCGTAGTAATTAATGCATCAATTTCGTATTTTTTTACCATATATATATGAATGATAGAAAGGGAAAAAGCGTACTCTTGAAAACTTTATTGTATCCGAATTGCATAAAAAATATTTAAGAGATATAACATTTTTTAATATCCAGTTAATCGATCTCGATTTTAAGTTGCGAGACTAAAGTTCCGAAATATTTCCGTCGTTGCGACGAAAGATATCATTTTACCGAAAAGGAATCTTCATTAGTGCGCTTCCGTAAAACAGTCTCTTACTTCCACGTGCTTCTGGCATTTTAGCGGCGCGCAGGAGGCGACTACTCGACTGAACGATTAAACCGACAAATTTTGCGCAGCCCATAATTCACACCTTGGAAAGGAGACTGTGCCGCACAAGTTCGTAAAATACAGTCGCGTGCTCGACAGAAAAATATGTGATCAGTTTTACGGCACGATCGCGCTGGCGCCGCGACGCCGGAATACCTGAGACAGGCTCCCACGTGAAAACCGTCGCTTTCCTTCCGAATGTCATTCTATTCTCGACAACCGGAAGCCGACTGTCGCGTGTAAAACTTGCAAAACTACCAGAGGCTCCTCGTTATCGCGACTTCCCGAATAGTTTCGCGCACACTTGCCGAAGCGCGCTCTAAATAAGCTGAGAGCCACTGATCGCGCACGTACGACGATGTCGATTCTGTCCTATCTCATTTTTATCTTCATTTCGATAGATTTTTTTTTCCTCTCGCAGGCTCAAACCGCGTCTTACGGTTACGGAGATTGAGGGATGATCGGACAAACTAATGGCTGGTTTGAATGAAAAGGGATCTACAGGAGAATCGCTTTCTCCTAGCAAAGTGCGTTGCACCTTGCGAAATTGAGTAGCTTAAGATAAATGATTATGGATCGGCTCTTATAAAGGTGCCATTTCGACGAAAGTATACTACAACGTAATAAGTGATGGTAATGAACGCATCGTGATTATGTAATCATGTCGAACAAAAGGTTTTTTCGCGCCATTGTAAAATTCGTACGGAAATATTTATTTTCGTTATTGGACGAATTAAGCTTAAGAAGTCCTGAAGAGATAATATAATTTTTTAGTTCTTAATTGGAGTCTATTCTTTACAAGATCTTACAGTAAGACATTGAGAGAAAGAGCTATTGTTTACTTGAAAACTGTTATTCAAGCAAATTACCATATTTTTTGTTACCAAATATTTCCAGTAATCCAGAAGCAAAATACAAATTCACCTTGTACGCGCTTTCGCGTACAAAAGTTCATTCAATTAATATCAAATATTCAGCGGATAACGATAACTCTATACTTTTGTGAGATATTCACGATAACCGAAGTTGCAGCGGATAAGGAAAATAAGGTCATATTCCGTACAGGAAGTTGTACACGATGCATATATCGTGTGTACTTCCACGGGATATTTCACTGTTTCTCGGTGATTGCATTGCGGCAGCGAACATAAAACTAACTTTGCGAATACGCCGCCGCGGCGATATAAGGCGGATTTGAAAAGCGAATTAGGATGTCGCGGCAGTATCGAAATATCGTTTGTTTTCGACGTATATTTTCAGTTCCTCCGCGAATACCTCGCAAATACTCGATGAGATGCGTGTCCCACAAAGTTTTACCGAATACGGAAAATTTGGTATAGTAACGTAGACCCTCCTTCTCCTAATGCAATTCTCGCGAAACGCAGCTTACGCAGCTTCGAAATTGCGAGTGCCTGTAAATTGAATTACCTCGTGCGGGGATGGTAATGGCATCGATTAAAGACGTTTATATGCGACCGATTGCAATGGTTAATTTACTTAGGTCATCGTTATTTAAATTATATTCACGCACGATTTAGACGTTGTTGAAATTGACGAGCGTGGAATTGATCCCACATTTTAAATTTAAAAAAAATTCCAGAGGTTTCGTCGACCATTTGCTGATTAATTTAGATGAATGTAGAAAAAAAAGAGAACTCGCATTGGAGTCCGTAGCGAACAGCGACTTTCCAAGAAGTATTTTCTCGTCTCTCAAGGCGCACGAAGTTCATTGTGCACGGTAGACAACCATTCAGTCTGTACCCGAAACCCGTGCCAACCCTTTATCTTCTAAGGAGTATAGTCGAGCTTTTATAAGAAAATGCAGCGGGATAACCCACGGAACGTGCCTGCCCGCACATACGAGCATTGACCTACGGACTTTATGAATTCTTCTTTACGCGCGGCTAGAAATGCAACAGTCCCAAGGACGCAGGTGCGATTTGAATCGAGAAATCTTTCATAGAATACGTTTTAAATAAAACATTAATCGAAAAGCGTATATTTCTACACAGCTTTATTTTCGCGGGTGATTAAAAATGGCAAATTGAAAATAGATTGCAATTGATAAATTTTGTAGCCAGTTTCCAAGGTAGACAATTTTGTACGAGTAATTGGTTGAAAAAACCCACTTTAATTTAAAATAAAAATTTGTATATCTCTATTATATCTAGTTTTCGAATGGAGAACAGACATCCCGAACATGGGGCATGCATGCACGTTATTTACGATGTTATTGTAAAACGTTATATACATTGTCAAGATATTTACGTAAAAATATATTTACGTAAATATAATATAATATACGTAAATATAAATTTATATATAATAATCTTGATTTTTATATATAATAATTACTTTCTACCATAAGAAGATCATTTGAAAATGCATCATGAATCACTGAAATGACATCACTCCCCGCTGATTAAATTTTCTCAAACATATTAACAATTAATACGGTTTGCTCGATTATCACAAAACAGCGTATCCACGTGTAATTGACTGCTAATAAATTATTTTTATTTTTATAACGCTATATTGTGAATTGCCCCCAGTTGTTCTCTTATATTTGTGATCCACTTTTGAAGAGATATGAATAACTTGCTGCTATCAAATTAATCAATTTGTCTCGTGCAAATTTATACGCAGATTATTAGCAATTTTTCTGGCTAACGTTTTACGCAATTTAATTATCCTGATACTCCATAAAGTCTTCGTAATAGTCCCATGCCATAAAGTCTTCGTAATAATCCCATGTTATAAAGTCTTCGTAATACTGTCATAATAATTTTGTCACTTATTTATACTGATAATACATTGCTATATGAGAGAAGGGGGAATAACATAACATTTTTTTAACGTAGCAAGTGATACAATTTATTTTTATCTTAAAATAATATTAAAATTTTTGTAACAAATATTTTTGTATACGTTTCTTTGTATATGAACAAAATAACTGAGTAAATGTAGATATAAAACTATTTACGTAAAATACATTATGACACAAAACGTATATTGCTTGACGACAAAAAACCAACAAGGGCTTCGAAACGCGAAGCGATCGCTTTAATGCTTGGCCGTGCGTGCCGTTACAATGAGCATCCAAATCTCTTTCTTCGTGCTATCGCACAGAACGTCGCCGCTCATACCCTTCTAGTGGTACTCGCAAAGTATGAAGAGGGTAGAAAACTGTCGACGGGGCACTCGCGACTCTACTACGCTTTAACAACCTAATTGCATTTAACGGGTGTTCGGTTTCGAAGGTATTCTATCATGGTTACACGCGTTGCGGTGCGACTTAACACGGACTGTCTCCGAAACCGTCATACTTAACGACGCACGTTTGCAGAGGCGAACTTGAGAAGGTATGGCTTACAATCACCGTAACTGATACTAATGACATTTCGAGCAGATCGTGTACTTAAGGCACGATTTCCCAGCATACATCCACAAAATGCTGCTCGATGAAACATGAAATATTCATGTAGGAATATACGAGTTTGTAATATTGCAGAAAGCAAGTTTCTTGAAGTTTTGTACATTAACTGGGTGAAAATACTGATCTGAAGATATAAACTGTTTTGTATCCATTTTAACATAGACAATTATTATAGTGATTGTTTAAAATTAATTAGAGATCAAATGTTCAATTTGTTTCCGTTTTGTCTGTCATGAACTTCTCATAAATTTATATCCAATTGAAAAGCTCTCATGTTTTAGATAATATTTTTTTCTCAGTGTTAAAGGCGATAGAAGACACGCATAAAGATTAAAATGTCCATACTGAAACTTATCGATCGAATCATAACCTTTGAATAACATTAAAGCAGCGTTCCTGTCGCAAGATACGTGACAAGATCGCCCAGCATATTACGTATCTACGAAACGCCAAGAGACATTAAAGAAGATAAACAGGCGAGAACTTGGGCTCATTCATAATTCATGCCGCTAATTTCTCAAGGTGGCGTGCAGTCCGCGTTATTGCATTATCCGGAAAATCCTTGAATAATTCTCATCCGACGAACTCGCGGCGCGAACTTTCGCCCGGTTACCGCTTTATCCGTCATCGCCCTCTGTAAAGCCGTTGTACCGTCGCGGTCGTTCCAATTGCAACTGCGCGAATGCACGAGCGTTTTGCGTTCCATCTCGAGTTAGATCCTAGTCAATTAAATTAAATTATTTTTTATAATCAAAATGTTCTTACTGGTTCATTAGTTTTTTAACTCAACGGATAGAAATGGGAATAGAATTTGATAACGCACCATGACATCAGCTACCGAAACGTTTAAAAATCATTTCAACCTAAATTCACGAAGAAAAAAAAGTTGGGAAAATAGTACAAATAAAAATAATTGTACAAGTTTTATTTCGCTAAAATGGTCGTCGATGACATTTATATATGAAAATGTTAGAGTTTTATTTTTAGTTTATTTTTAATGTCACATTTTATACATTTGACAAAACATTTTTGCATTTTGAGTGTTTTTCTCTTTTGAGTTCTTTTTTGTCCAGATATCTAAGATTCATAAAAGATTTGTAAGCCATATTGTGCCTAAACGGATGAAAAGGTTAACGACGATGTCCCATGATTAGTCTGAAAATTTTCACCTATGACGTTAATCCAATCCGGTTAATAATATTTCGACGCCGCGGCGGCGGTTATTGCGAGCTACATCCGCAATCTAATAATTTCGTGAATCATACGGTGGTCACGCCGTGAGCGGAATAATTGAAATTCCGCTCCAGATACTCGTATCAATTGGATGCGCATTTGTTAATTTAACGCCACTCGCAGCGCCGAATCTACACTGCCGATATCCGTTTTCCTTGTATTTACCGATGAGCGAGTTCTGTCTAAGGTCTGAATAAATATTTCCCGCTTTGCAATCTAGCCAATATCCGTTAATCGAAGACCGATACCATTATCTGTTCTCACGCAGAATTGATTGCGATACTAGACAAACAAAAGCGTTGTGCTTTACAGAGGATTTTGTCTCTACATAGACGGGGGTACATACATCCCCGCATTTACAACCGTTGTAATATTCATGCAGATGTTTTAATGTGGATTACATTGTTTATTGCCAACCTGCTTTAATACTCGACAACGAGTTCCGTTCCGTTTACGCACATATTTGATTAAAGTTAACGTAAAATGGTCGAGACTTGTTTAATAGAATTATTCGTTGAAATTCTAAAAGAGAGAGAAAGAGGGAGAGTGGAGAGAAGAGATGAGAGAGAGAATTTCATGCAGCTTCTACTATTAAATTATATAATAAAATATTTTTTTTTACTTTTAACAGGAAATGGCGTAGCGTAAATACTTTTTACGAAAAATATACTGAATGTACATTTTGATATAGGGACAAACCTCTAAGGCAACTCTTTCCGAGCTTTTCCAATAAAATTACAATTCTCTTCCGTTACAATAGAATATATTGTGCACCCGGCTAATTTGCAGTTATTAACTTATTGCAAATGTTGTTTAATAACTCATCTTATGCTACATTACATGAACTCTGCAACAATTTTTTAAATACAATGAACGTAAAATTATTATATAATTATGAATATTAGATATATGTTATGAATATTTTTGTGGCTGAAAGAACCATCACTAATTGTAGCATGTAGCATGTAAATCACACGTGACTTCACACACTTTTACAAGAATAATGCTTACTTATGAGAAATATGCAGTCTACTTTTTTGCATAACTCCTTAAGCAATTATTTATCAAAACAACCTTACGAAAAATTCAATTTCCGTTGTTTCTAATTATCCTGCAATTTCTTAGTCAACTGGATAATCACGAGCCGGCATTCCCCCGGGGTTGTTCGTAACGGGTTAGAAATCGGAGTACTTTGTTTCGCACGGTGCAATATAGCCGCTCGCAGGTCGACTTGCGCAATAACAAAGCCTCGGCCATAAGTCGCGCGGGACGTAATCGCGCGAGGATCGTTCTGTCTTATAAAACTTTTGCAATTTTGAGGGAGGTGTGACTGACGTGTAATAACCTCCGTGCTGCCGTCGGCGATGGCTTCGGACATGATTTCCGGCCCCGACCGTCGGTCGCCGCCACCGCGGATTTCATAACCCCGCGATATCGATTCGCGAAGCTTCGCTCACAAATTAACTCGAAGTGGAATCCGTTTTTTTTTTCTCACATCCGTGAACGCGAATCCGCGGGTATGGACAAGTTAAATTAGCCATTTTGCCATTTTCCTTTCTCTTCCGCTCCGCCATTTCAAGCAAACGTCGTTTCACTTGATGCGAAAATTACGACAGCACGCGAAAACAATATTTAGCCGTTCACGTATTAGATTGGATACAAGGTTGTAATTAGAAAGAGATCAAGTTTATGAACAACATGTCGAAAGGATGTAAAATACTTTCAAAAATAATAGTAGGATCGATTCACAATGAAATTATATTTAATTTATTAAAAATGCAAGTTATATATATAATATAATTATATAATATGTAAACTTTATATGAAATTGTACATAAATGGTTATAGTTTGATGAAGTTAATATTGATCCGCATAAGTATTAGCCTGCGTAAATATAACGAGGTACTATAGTACTTAATTGATTCGATTTCTCAAATTGTAAGATAGATATCAACGATTTTACCTTAGATTCTACTTGAGAATAAATATTTAATATTATTCCTGCCTATAACGCGTACTTTTCTTTTTGTCGATATTACGAGCGAGCTCTCCATGCCTGGACGAATCTAGGACACGCAGGAATAGAAAAGTTCATTATGTTTCGTTTGGGCCGCGCTAATGAATTTCCGGGAAATTAAACCTGCGCTTTTACCTAACGTGGTAGACGTTTTGATATTTATCATGGGCACGCCGCGAAACTCGCTTAGCCATTTTAACAGCCGCGGTAATGACGCGAAAATGTATCGAAACGGTGATTGCATTTCGTGCAGAGCTTTGGTATCGCATCACGGTCTCAGCCATTGAAGTACTATTAATTTCGAGGTGTAATACCCAGTTTCCCATCGCACACAGCATAGATAAATATAAAATAGCGTGCATACGAAAACATATATGCTTTATTAGGTTTTTTTATAGGAAATTGCGGCTACAATTTTTCGAAATTTCAAATCAGTTTACTATTAATAATCACTTCGTACGTACTCGCGCCGATATTGTTTATTAATATTACGTTAAAAGTGGAACGTTAACTTTTTTCGCATTGCGCTCTCGTTGATTCTATATTTATATTTCATTTTTTCATTTCCGAAAGTTTTTATACAAAAATGAAATAGAAATATCGGCTGAAACAAAAGAGCCTATATACGTGGACCAGACCAAAAGCATGTATCTAACCGCGTTGCACAATTAAATAGTTATCGATTATGCAAACACGAATTATAATTAAATGATCACATCGACATTACTGATCTAATTAGTGACGTGTACGAGCCTCGTAAGTATAATGCGAATGTAATGGACGAACTTTACGCTCGAGAATTATAATGGTCGTAAAAAGTTGAAGAAAAAAAAGCGATTAAATTAAAATTCTGGAATATCATAGTGCGTCTCAGCCGACAAGGCGAATGTTTTTCTACTTGAATTCAATTTTGAACGAAGTTATTTTCCCGGCTGCGTTGACTTTTATGACTTCTCCCCCCCCCCGTAACATTGTTAATTCTTTGATCTCGGGAGATTATCGGATGACAAAGTTAATGAAACCCGAACCGAATAAATCACACAGATAGAACAAAAACGCGGGAGGCCGCGAATAATCATAAATATATAGAATAATTCCTCCCTCTTTCCATCTCCCCGTTATCGGAGGATATTAGAAACCCCGACTCGCAAGCGCCAACGATCTCCCTCTCGGTTTTATCGTCCCATAAAGCGATTCGCCCGGGGAATCATTCTGTATTTAACGTACACTCGAACGAGCCATTCGCGTTCGTAACGCTCTATTACGGCGAATAAAAATTTGTATTTTACGCACGGCGCACCGGCGAAAGATAATTTTGTGAAGGACAAAACACGAAACGCTAGACTCACGATATAATCGTTACATGCTGATTCCATCGCGCATCGGTTGTCGAAAACGACCGACGATTTCGTCTGCGTCGAGAACCATCATCGCGGCGCCCATATCATGCTTGTAATTGCGAGTAATGGGTTTCACAGATAACAGCGACACTCCCTTTATCCGTAATTGTCGAGTACCTTTTATTTCGTCGCAAGATAAGAATCTTGATCTCGAGATCCCGAATTCGGTGAATTCCGTGAATTATCGACCTTAACCTTTTTTTATGTCGCCAACTTGCGTTTAATTTAATGTAATTACGGCCCGACCATAAATTTCAGAACGCTAAGATAATAAATCTGTTGAGACGTTAATGTTTAGGAGAGAATTCTCACTTCTGTTTTAGATGTACGGCAGTTCGCGAAAGCATTCATGCGGTGGTACATCTGTAATTAGAATGAATAAAACGCTTTTGATGCGCCACTATATAAATTCTCATATTATCGGTTTTACGAATATTTGTATTAGTTTGCATAAGACTATTTCGAACTGAAGTGTATGTACAAGCTGTCGCTAAAGTCATTAAACTTTGTGACTGTGTTCTCACTCAACACATGTTGATAGACATTAATTATAGAATACTGTATACATATACTGTGTCTAAATTAGCTAATATAGAGAGCTGAGAGAGAAAGAGAGAGACATGAATATTATAAGAAAAATATGTTGTACAAATGATGGGATAAGAACACCATTCTCTGGTAAATTTTTTAGCAAAATCACACGTAAATACGATCGACTTTAGATCAAATAATACTGACGCGACATTAATACAAAAGGCAAAATTAATACGCAATATATGGATAACTCAATAAACATTCTTAGTGACATCATTTTCTCGAAATGGACCAACAAAAATAATCGCATCCAGCATCGACGTGGTATTAAGTGAGTGCCATTCTCAATCGAAATCTTTCCGAAAACAACGGAGGGAAGACGATTATTGGGAATGCTCGGTGACGTGCCGTGAAGGTACCTCTCTAAGATGCGTATCTGAGATTCGGTTGAAGTGGTTCTGGGGCTTCCATTAACAATGAGGGTAGAGGTTTTGGCAGGTAGCGGGCTTGGATTTCGAAGGGTGACAAAGGCGGACGGAGGAAGACGACCGACGCGGCGCGCGACGAAGAGAAACTGTCCCCCGTTGTTGCTTTCGATAATTTGGGAGTCTAATGTTTCGCTCCCCCTCGGCATTCGGGAGAAGCGTTTTGGGGATCCGGTTGGGGCGAAAGAGAGACGAGAGGGAAAGGAAAGGCTGGAACTGGGCGAGAAGACGGGCGAGAGGCGCGAGAGAGAAAACAAATTGACACCTGCACGCGAGAATAGAATCTCGGGGCTGTGACGGGAACGAAAGCACCGCCGAAGGTGATGGGGAGACGATTGAATAATGCAGGCGAGAAGTGAGGAATCTGCTTAAAAGTCCGATCATCCAGTCTGCATTCTCCAATTGTTGCCCACGAGAAAGAAGACAGCCGATAATATTGTCAGCGAGTACCGTGGTTAGCCAAAAATATTAAATCGGCTAATAATGCAAATTCTAACTTTCTATGAGTTTTACAGTGTAATTTATAACGTTATTGAATTATAATATAGCGCGATAGAGCAGAATGAGACACGCCGATTAATTCTCTACGTATTGAAGAAGAGTTCAAATATTGAAGTAACTTGATAAGTACTTATAGCACAATTTATTTGTCATAGAAATAATAAAAATAATTGATATTAATATGATATTAATAAAAGGTATAGATAAGATTTTATTAGAATTTAGTAACTCATAATTAACTCTTACGATTTGAGAAAATATAAATAGGTATGACCAAAACTCTATTTATATTAATTATTGTGAAGAAATTCAGTATTGTATATATATTATCATACATAAATATACCGTTAAGAAACATTTGTTCCTTTTACTTGTCTATATAAGTAATGCCGACTAGTTACCATTGATCATTATTATTATAGAAGTTACTTCCCAGTTGTCGGTTTTCTCGTTTGTGAAATGCAGATAGATTCTCGCCATGAATAAATCTCTCTTAAGTATCTATGCTATTCTTCGAAGGGACGAGTTACTATCTCACGCTGCAGTTTATTGTGCAAGTAGAGATTCATTAGCACTGCCGTAGTATATTATGCTGATACCGCGAAACATCTCATTTCGAGATACGGCACTTTTGCTCAGCCCCCCAAAGTAGAATTCTCCGAGATTTATTTCGACGGCTTCTTATCCCACTTAAGACATCAGTCTTTTTAAGCCTATTACGCAGCCCTTTTAATATCATCTCTCTTTTCCTTTTGGATGTCTCGCGGGCCCGTCGGCGTTAACATATAAACGACGGAATTCGATGGCAGCTCCGTATATCATAATTTGCCGTCATAAACATTTTACTTTGAAAATAGCTTTCGGATGATGTACGCGAATCGGTTTATCTCGAAAACGTATCCGTATCTTGAGAACGACGCTGGACTGTCGCGCGTACGATATAATATAGCGATAAGTAAATCTGCGATCTAATCCGCTGTCACATCACTGACAGTATCTCATCATTTTGTAAATCCTTTCGCTTATATTATTGCATCCACGCATTGAATAAATAAGTACAGGTCAATACTTCTCTCAAATCACAGTTATTTTAGCATACGAGCTGCATTAAATCGTAATATCGAAAAATCACGAGTTATGAGAGATGCATACTTTAATGAATTATGCATATACATCGTACGAAAATTTTGTATTATAAAACGCAGCACGCAATTAATTCATACAATTATTTGCTTCGAAACAACGCTTCGCTGCTAAACATTCCGGACGAAAAGTACAGAATTTCTCAATTTATACCAACAATAAGTCAAATTTAATCTGCTAAACTGTCTTAAAGACGCGTCAAATGAGGGTACGTGCTTAAACGCTCTCGCTCTAGCGTAGCGTAGCGTCACAAGCGACCGTCATACATCGTCATCGCGCGGGAGACGCAACGAGCTCGATGCACTCCAACACTTCATGTAAAATGATGGGCGCGAAAGGCGCCGAGGCATTCATTATGCGATGCTCTTGCATACGCGCGTATATGAGCGAGTTTATACGCGCGGTCTTGTTTGCGTTGCGCTCAGGCCGAGGGAAATTAAGAGACTAGGTCGCAGGTACGGGCGAAGATTACGGGGGCGGAAAACGTGGGAGCAGCTCACAGCCGGGAGTTTACGGCTGTTTACGGTTGTTTCCGGGGGTGTTTACGTAGCGTCCGAAATTGAGAAAATCAAGAGGCTCCGTCAGCAGAGCTGTAGAAACGCGCGCCGAGAAAACTGCAGATGCGCGAGTTGCGCGAGCGGGCGGCCTCGCCCGATGAAAGGTGACCGACATCGAAGGGATGTATGTACTTTGAGAAAATCAAATGCGCCAAACCGAAATCCGTGAATATCTCGTTTGAGTCCTTAAGGGAAAACGAGAAAAGCGTTCCCTTTTACCGGAGATTCTACGAGTATTGACGGTAGATATTGACTTCAGCAGCGGCATAAATCAAATGCCATTGGAAAATGACTAGAAAGGCAAATGAATTGAGTCAAAGAAACAATCGAAGAAGTCCGCGCACAAAAAAATTTTAAATAGCTACAAGGATATGATGAAAAATTAATAAAGAAACTTATTTTTGGAGAAAATATTGTCAGAAATATCTGTTAGATCTTAATATAAAATACTGTGCTTTTATCTTATATTTTATATAAAAGTATACGGTCACTATGTGTAAAAGTATACAGGCCCTATTTTTAATGCTTCCCGATAAAGTTCATATCTAAACAAAAATACTTTTTTACCTTTTTTACTTTTTTAACATATTTTTCACATGCAGATATTTTCTTTTATTATATATTAAATAACGTGATGTATCTTGAATAGTTTGTCTTGTGTTACAATATATCGATTTACTTTTGAGTCATTCTGGAATTTTGCAAAATTTTAACAGAATGTTTAATAAGATGTTTAATTTTGTTTTTACCCGAGCCATTTTTCCTTGAATGTAAAATATGTGAATGAGCTATTTCAGAAGAAACACATCGACTATATCAAAGGCAAAATTTAAAGGCACATTTAAATTGAAGTTTATAAAGAATAAATAGGCGAATATATAAGTTATATATAGAGGTGTCTTCTTCATCGAAATTGAAGCAGCTGCTGCGGTCAAAAAAATCAGGGCGCGAAGGTAGAATCCGTGGATCACCGTGGACGATAATGGATGAAACGCCGACAGAGAAGGTGAAACGTGGAAACGAAGGTCGGCGTTGGGGAAAGACAGAAGGGTGCTCCTTGGAGGGTGTTCGCAGGGTTGCCTAGTTCGACGATAGAGTTTGAATAATGCAGACTTGCACAACGCTGCTTAAAAGTGATCGGTCCACCCTCCTCCTTCCGCCCACCCCCTTTATCCTCTCTTCTCACCGATCCCTTTAGAATCTCACTCTCAGTTCGTCTAAGAGTACGAACTAAGATTGATTTTGGATTGGATGGGAATTGGGAATAGTGAGCCTGTTACTCTGTAGCAGCCCTCCCCTCCCCCCTCTTTCTCTCTCTCTCTCTCTCTCTCTCGTTCTTCTCCTTCGTCGCGTCGGTTTGATTTTCTTTGCTTTTCTGTTTCCTCCCGATATACATACGTACACATGCGTTTACATAGTCGGGCGTAATATGTTTATGTAACTGGAAAAGGCGTTGAGGATGCGTTATATTTACGATTTCAGTTGAGATTTATTACCTTGGCGATTATAGAGAAAATATAGAAGATTCAGTTTTCGAATTCTAAAACGACAATTACTAATAACCCTACATAAAGTTTACAAGATATATACTTACGGTATGATCTAGTTGACGATCTGGCTCGATATGATCTCGCTTCGTATAATTTACAATTTTATTCATTTACTATTATCTACTACTTTCGCGTCGTATTTTCGTATTTTTCGCATTCCATTTTAAGAATCGTACAATGGATATTAACATTTTCATCGTCGCATTCATTTCGCATTCGCGGCTATCGCTCGCTTTCACGCTCAATTTACATATTTCGCTGCGTCTGTAATCACCACCGGCACCGATGGAATTATGGAAAGGACGTCCTTTGTGGACGTGACCGTATATAAAAGCCCGGTCTCTGGGCGAGATTTATCCTGCCGACGATCAACTCTCCCAGGGGAGTATAAAAGTGCCAAATTAGAGTGGTACAGCGACTGGGCCAGTGCCGTGCCTATATAGGGCACGGCGAAAGCCCGCATTGCGGAATGAGAGATCGCCTATCGGGCTATCACTGCTCCCCCTACCCTTCGCGATGCCAATTTGCGAGAGATCGCAATTCCAGATGATGCGAGAACATGCGAATCAGAAACTGTCATTTATATTCTCATTCTAATTCGGTCCTCCACAGAACTCATTACGTCCTCGACGACATTTAATAATTGACGCATCGTTTAATACAATTTGTACGTATACTATGTTCTTGATTATCATTCTCATTTCTCGCTTCCGAAAAGTTCTACCTGCGAGTTCCCAGTGTAAGGGAAGTTTAGTTTACAACAAAAATATCCTGCAGCCCGTAGTATATTTATCAGACTGCAGCACATTCTCCGAAGGCTTGCCGTTCCATGATTATTTTAAATCAAGTGCATTCCGTCTTCTGCTCGTTTATTATTAGTGTTGTGTTACTTAAGATTGAGTTGCATCACTGAAATACGTCTTTTAGAAGAATAATCTTTCCCCTGCAGTACTCATTAAAAACTTGTAAAATTAGACGCTTTAGTTGCAAAATGCATTGCACAGAAATAAAACTGAACTAAAATTTTCAAAGTGTCTAATGTCTACCGATATTTGCCGTTGGACAAATCAGAATGGCGGAGAATAAATATATGTATTGACGTATCGTTGTGTCATCGTAACTAGCGATGACACCTAGGTCTGCAGCGGCGCCGACCGAAACACCGCATTGCAGACACCCTTTCGAGACAACACCGGCATCGATATCCTTTTCCACTCACACAGACATTATATATTTGTATTCATAAAATTTACGGAACTTTACGAAATTTTTGTGGCTCGGTATTTTAATTTAATTTAATGGTTACCTCACGATCTCTCGTTCTTCTATCCTTTCATTTCTCTTGTCATTGCTTTACTTTTATTGTCTCGTTTATTATTTCCCCGGCGATTGTTCATTACATATACACGACTGCACAAAAGTCGAGCTATTTTTTAGGACTTATTATTTTTAAGCGATTAACATGCTTATAATTTTGAGGCAATCTTTGATGTCGTTCAACGATGTAGCTTCTTTTGTAAAGGAAAATAATGTACGAGCGACGTAATAACTTCTACGAGATCGTTGCTAGTTTGTGGCAACTCGATCGTAGGAGCGCAACTATTTGATCGCAGATGAATATTGCCGTGTCTGCGAGCCAGCGAAGATAAACGGGATAACGGATGGTGGTCTGCATTTTGAAAGTGATTCTCGTGCAGCGTGCGAGCGGCAGCTCGCTACACCGAACTCGGCTCCCGCGAGATCGATGCGTCAATAATTTCCTACGACGATCGTAGCTCGTTCGACTCGCCGACATTATTCATCGTGTGGAATTCCGAATAAAACAACCGAGCGGAATCACGTTAAAAGCTTTCTGTCTTTTTCCACCAAAACGATTCCACGTTTCCTTCTGCCTACTGCCTGTAGATATTTCTTTCTCTCTCGCTCTCTCTCTTTCTCTTCTTATCGTCCTTATTCTGCTCTTTTCTTACCAGGTACCCGTGTACTCATTCTTTCGCTATTCTCGCTCTTATCCATCACCTTGGTTTTCTCTACATTCTTCCAATGCTCCGTTGAAAAACGTGAACGTGAGCGCAACGAAAGGGATAGTGAAAGAAGGGCAAACGGATAAAACAGAAAGAAGCACCGTGGAAGTAAATTTCACAGCGCAGTTCATGAAGAGTGCCGGCAACGTAACACATCGAAATGCCTCTCTCGTTCTTTCCGTATGTGATAGTGCAACGAGAACCGGCGGGAGGTAGGTGGGAGGGAGGAGGGGGAGTGGAAAGTAGAATAAAAAGGATTAATTGCTCCCTCCATCTTTATCCTTTTTTTTCGCTAAAAAGCCAGTACAATGGCTCATTATCGGAGATTTTTACGTAAGGAACGAGCGCGGATCGAGGTAGGATCGATCGAAAGAAATATTCCCTCTCATATCGCGCGCTGTTCTGAGAGGGGATACGTTAACGACCCGCGGTTGATATAGTCTTCTATAAATTTGAAAAATTTTTGCTCGCTCACGACATCTCGTACGTGAGGACGTTAACTGTCTCGAACGCGGAAAAAATGTGAGAAATGTGAATTAGATACATTTACATATTAATACAGCATCCCTCCTCCCCCCCCCCTCGTTCATCTTTTACCAAAGAACTACATATATTATTTATGCCCTCAATTTACGTTGAAAATATGGAAGTATATTATTTTCTTTTAGTATGTAATCTAAAAATTTATAATCTAAAATTTTTACGTGAATGTACTCTTATATTTATAAAACGTATATTGACACAAGAAAATCTGAAAGTGATAAAGTCGAGTAAAATACATTTGTAACATCATATCATATACTGATAAAATCAGGTCTCTCTCTTCTCATTAAATTTTCGCATTCCGTTTCTGTAATTTCTTAGACAGTGTGGCCGAAATAAATGCACGCGTATACCGTCGATTGCTTATCATAAAACACCAGAACATGAATTCGTCACGATGGCCCTCGGTTTTCGGACCACGTGGCGAAAGTGAATTTTTGAAATCTGTTTCTCAGACGTGAAAACGTGCCGGGAATTACGACTACTGGATGTTGCTGGCCGGTCAAATTTTTATCACGTTTATTCGCGAACCTACTGGTCAGAATGAGGCGATCGATGCGCATAGGCGTCACGGCGTCTGAAGCGCGTTTTACGTTGCAGAGAGAGAAGACCATTACAGACGCCGATTACTGCTAGTAGTCGGCTCGTATGACACTTTTACGAGCGAAATAAAAGTCTGACAATAGGGGACAGAGAGGCTGTAATGGGGGTCAATAGCACAGAGCGTTGGGAGACAAGTCAAGCCCGCGGAATAATGTCTCGCAGGCAAAACGTCGTTATAAAGAAAAATTGTTTTAAATATACATCAAGATAATCGAGGTCGCGCGAAAATGAGCGCGCTAACGACTAAGACATGATATACGTTTTAGATGAGTAGAAGTAGGTTTTTAGGATATGAGTACGCGATTTGTAAATGTAAATGATTTCATGATTTAACAATTAATATCGGTTATTCAATTTAGCTTATTTGCCTTTTCTTCTATTTACATTTTCAACATACAATAATCTGAATGTAACGTTACTCTTTTGTATTTCAGAACGCTGGTTGGGGAGAATGGTCACCGTGGTCGAAGTGGTCGCCGTGTACGAAGTAAGTCATTAATTTGTGAATATTGCTTTAATTTTACAAATGTCTATAAAGTGTGTCGCAATACATTTCCTTTTAATTATGATTATAAAACATTCTTTAATTATTCTTTAATTATTCTCGCCGTCTCTTTACGACTAAAGACGAGTTACGGGAGTGCCGCGAATGACATTTGCTTTAATTCCATGTTCAGCTCTCGAGAGGACACTAAGAAAATCATTCTTATTTCAAGAACTTCCGTCCGACATTTCCTCCGCGATAACGTATTTTGTAATAATATGCCCGTCTATGTACACATACGAGACAGAAGTTCTTACTTCTCGATGAAGAAATCGTATTCCAGAAGAAATTCTGCGACACGGAGAATGGCACATCCGGCGTACACATATTGTTCCGCGGTAGTCGTACGACAAAAGGGCGATCTTGACGGTGGCCTCGCCTCCTCCGCATGCAAGGCATGATCCAATCCCGCGATTTCTCATCGTCTGTTTCGTGCGGTTCTAATATTGAGTCCTACCGGTAACACAACCAGAATGTTAAGCGTCCCGGAACTCATTTTGGCGGCCACCACCGGCAATAAGTTTGTTCCCGACTCACCCCGCTCGTTTTTCAGTTATACAGAAGTGGCCAGAAACTAGGAGACGTAGCAATTTATGGCACTTACAACTTGCGAACTGCACTTGGTCGGGAAACCCTTATTGTGTGATCTACAGCGCTCTACTTATTGATGTTTCTACACCATCTGCACGTACCTTAGAGGGCTTTTCTCTCTATTACAATTTCTGATATCACCAAATTAATAAAAAATATATGTAATAATAATTATTATTGGTGCAATAATTAATGATTACGTCGCAATGATTTTTTTATTACTGTAAATGATAATACCGCTTGTAGGAGGTATGACCATGTAATAATATATCGTCTTTAACGTAATTTAATTAGTGTTGCAAAATTAATAGTACTGAATAATAGAGAATAGACTTATTGCGTATTGCGTGTATTATTTATAGTCACTTAAAAAATAAACCCATCCGCAACATTATTTACGTAATTACAAAGCTTCGTAATTGGAATTAATCTGTACGTGTAATGTATGCTACGTATTATTATTCCAATTAACTAATTGTTTGTGCGTCGGTTATTGTTCAAAGCAGATAATTACTATCCGTGTAGAATAATGCGATAAATCGATATTGACTTCTCCAAAACTAGAGCCAAGTCGTGATCAGTTCAATCGGCAAAGCCCATTTAATACGCGATGGTTATACTATATAAATAGTTAAGTAATGCAATCCTCGTTTCAACGTATTGTACAACCAAGAGATTCATATAGCTAAAGAGGGGGGAAAGGACAAGAATACGAACTACTTTATCACGTAATCATTTATCCATTGATATTATTTGCTATACCGCTATATTAAGGGGTACTCGGTTAATTTGGGCTCATTTTTCCATAATGACCCTTCTCCATTAGCTTATCTTTTATTTCTCGTGTCTTGGCACTTCTAAAAATTTCCCGACATCTTAACTGCTTTTTTTATGAATTATAATTCTATTTCGGAGAATTCCGTATTACTCTTACGAGAAAAATAACCTGAAAAAGAAATTCCGAAAAATATCCACGTATCTTCTCGAGCGTCACTTAAATGAATTTGCAGTTGTGATTTAATACGAAATCTATACTAAGAAGCAAATGACGAGTAACTCACAAGAATTGTATTAACTTTAGTCGAAATATTTAATGTATAGAAATAATTTATATAATGCTTTTCGAGTAAAGGACTTTGACTTATATATGATCGTATAATTGGCTTATAAACACTTCAAATCATAAATGACACTGCTATTTAAATGTGCGAATGTATTTTGCACTTCCGAGCGAGGCCAACTTATACTTGTTAAGGTAACGCAATTTCCAGCGAATAAAGATCGCTCATGAAATTAGCGTGAAGTAGTAAATTGAATTAACTAACTGCGTCGCGACGGCACGCAGTGGTGAAATGCAATTAAACTCTTGACGATTTCAGCGCGCCTGGATTATGAAAAGTTTATTGAATAAGCGTGCCTAAAGGAAAGACATCCGGCCGAAACACGTTTAAAAAAGTCATTATACTTCACTTACAAATTTCTCCTCTCTTTTAGGACGTGCGGTGGCGGAATCTCGCGACAACAGCGTCGATGCAGGCGTAGATCGTGCAAGGGGAAAATCTGGACTACCCGATATAAAATCTGCAATCCGGAGGTGAGTATTTCCCACGTCTAATTTGTCTGAGAACTTATCGCGTCGTGTTTCGTGTATCACATGAAAATTCTCAGCTTTGTGGTATCTTTTTCTTACAGGTATAATAAATTTTATCGCCATAACTCAATTTGCTCTAAAATAATGATACATGAATTGCTAAGATAAAAAACAAGTTTTAAATAAATTTTAGTGAGCAGTTATTTAAAAAATTAATTGTTCCATCACTAACAGAATCTTAAGGTGAATAGAGCAAGCAAAAGAAGAAAGTAGTGATAAAATATTATATTTAAATGCGAAATATGTCATAGCAGAAGGTTCAACAAAATGTTGCCAATAACGAAGTTAATTTCGCTCTTAAATCAGCAATTTTCAAAGGTAGCCGATAATTTTCCACGACAGAAGATTCTCGGTTTGTCTTTAACGATGTAGAATATATCAGAAACGTATAAGGAGAACCAGCGTTTCGCTTTATACGGATTAGCGCATTCAAAGCGGATGTTATCAAGCAATGATGTGGGAAACCGGCCGCTATTGATTTTCCGTTACGCAAATGTATATAGGTTGTATCTTAGATCTACTAGCTTTTCATTTAGGGATTCTTTTACGTGCGCCTGTTGAAGCACGAGTACAACCGACTTTATCTAAAATTCAAAATAACACGTCTACGCAGTAAAGCATCGCGCGTACATCGCGCGTATATTGAAATATACATATAGACGCGTAGAATTTACAACTTCAGCTACTCTCGCGTATAAATTGCATGTTCAATCGCGTTGCATTTAACGATGCATTTAACAGACATCGGTATTTTACGCTTTTCACGAGCGATTACTGAAATTACCGTGGAGAGGTGATGCGGCCCTGATGACGAGCAATAATGCAAACGGATCGCGTCGATTACGAATTAAATGACATTTATTGTCGCAAATCGTTCTTAAATATTTTAGCCCCGCGCTGAACATCTGCCGGCATCAATGTTACACCAACCGAGATGCAAATTGGATACATGATGAATTCGATATTGGTGCATAACAGCCAACAGCGTTCCTCGTGTGTAAGCACGTTCTGCATCGCGGCGAAAACCAATACGCACGCTCTGCAGTTATCCGGGGTACCCCCCGACATCACGATATAGATACAGGTGACCCGACCTATATCCGTATCTGGGGCAAGTTTCGGAGAGAATGCGGTTGTACTATTAAACAGCTCGACTTTGACGCATGTCTTATCCGATCGATATCGCCACCCCCCAAGTCGATATTCTTCGTTATTCTGCAACCCCACTTAACTCAAATGGCTTGTAACGGAGGGAAACATACTTAGAAAGGATCGATATTAGTCACGAAAATCGCCGGTAACCCGAATCAAGAAGTTTAACGACCTATCGTTATTATTTCGCGAGAAAGCAATTATGTTCCTAATCGTGTAACCACACTCGCGTGTCTGTTAATAGCCTCGTTGTAAATTTCATCGTGTTTAGTAGTAGTTTCATATTTTCGCGTGCGCATTTCTGCATTGTCTCTGTGTTTCTGTTTCGTTTTATTATTCAATACTTCTCGTTTAGGAATTGTGACTGTTTGCGTACGATATCTTTATAGCATTACTTTTTAATTATCGGGGTAATTTGTCTTTCCACCTTGTCCTCAATCGCCACAATTGAGAAATAAGAAAGGCGAAGGAGGGGGGGGGATTTCCATTGCCCTTAATCTATTTAATTCCAGACAAGATGACGAGTGATGCCTTTCGTATTGCTTGAAATTTCCAATAAATCAAACGTCGATCGAGGCTGACGTCGAAATCGATCAGAAATAGGCACCGGCTTCATTCCGTGTGTGACCATGACGTGATGGCACGGCGCGGCGACGCTTCTTCCCGCGAGTGCATTTCACGATACTGCAGCTCCATGTATATTAGTTTCCGCGTCACGTATCAATCAATTGCTGGAACAGCGGTTCGATAATACGCGTATACCAGGAATACGTCCTAAAGCCACTTTCAATATAGAGCTTCTCCGTATAGCGTAAAAGAAATCAAAAATATATGAATTAAAATATTTCCAATCGATTTGCCGCGCTGTAAAGTAAACCGCGTCGAAAAATCGCCGCCGCACATCGAAATTCCGTGCCATTAGAGGTACCGGCTCTGTATATTAAACTTCTCAGATTCATCAGAGAGCGATTAGCGACGCCACTTTTCAAACCGATTAACACGCTTGTCGCATTAACGCGACGACGCTCGACCCAAATTGACGTCGTTAACTGACTCGCTCAGCACAACGGCGCGGGATCTCTCTCGAGAGATCGTATCCCGAGTTCTCGTAAAATCGTAAAAGTGCAAAGCACCGTCGGTCCCAGATGGGAACGGCCTTTGTCGCCGGGCGGCCGCGCGACCGACGCGACGTGACATTCCGCCTGCGGGACGATGTTCGCCCCGACGCTTGACTTGCACGAGAAAATGCACTCGCCTATGTTCGTACACGCGTTCACAGGCACGGCGCAACAAAGGTATATCGGTGGCCGTCTACAAAGCCGCGTCGATCTTACCGAGACGCCTTGCCATCGACCGCGCGTTCTCAGCCTTTTCGCGCTTACTCCGTCCGCATACGTGATGCGTAATATCTTTTCACTTAACCGGTAACTGAAACGTTTCATTGTCGCTCGCTTACATCTCCGGATAATGCGGAAATACCGTGTATTATTACTATCTGTAGTTCTAGAACTACATTAGACTATTATATACTCACAATCAGCCCAATGTAAACGTGTACGTTATCGTTGTTGTTCTTCTCATCACTTCATTATTTTCTGTTATATCAACGCGCTCTAAAAAAAGTGACCGAGAAAGAAGAAAGTACTTAATAATTCCTTTTGCAGGTCGCTTTATTATAAATATAACTGGGGTTTACAGAGAGCATACATATATTAGCTTTACGTTAGCTTTGACAACAATAATAGTGTTTTATAAAATATTAGCATGCACATACTGGTGGCTACAATTATGCAGGAGTTTACGACGCGACACGCAATATTATTATGCGCATGTATGCATATCGCGTAATCATAAATACACCGTGCGATATACCGCAAGACAAACTTGTTGACAAATTTGCATCTTCGGCTTTGCGCGGGGTATAAAAGCACAGCTACGGAAGTGACGGAAGGACGGGAAGAAAAACGCGAGTCCCGGCCTTCGTCAGGTATTCCGTTCGCACGATGAACGTGAGCGGCACTAGGTTTGAGCAGATTCCGCGAAATATTCTTCGCTTGCTGCATTAATCTTTCCGGATTATCCCTATGAAATGCGATAGCCTCGTAATTTTCTTACATTTTACACTGGCCCTTTGGATTTCTTGCGTATAAGGAACAATAACGAAGCATTTGCAAACTTTACGCGTCGCGAGTATATTTTCTTGTTAAATATATTTAAATATATAAAATATTTTTTTGTTAAAATATATTTTTTATTATTGACGGAGTACCAAAAATGTAAAAATTTTTAGGAACGTGTTACAAAAGAGAAACATTTATATCATTATCTTCTTTTTTTTTCCGTGATTACGAATAGATGAAATTTATATTACGAGAGTGAGGTTTTTTCCGACACTTTGTTCCTAAAATTTGTCGCATTTTTTCCTGTGTCAAAATGACATGGATTTTGTTCTCATCCGTGAGGCATCTCTCATTCAGGCTGATGGACAATTTTCCGTGAGCCATAAGTGCTGCCTCGCTTCTGTGCTTTTTATGACGTCACATCCAATCGACATCCATGATTGGTCAATAGCGCGCGACCCTCTGTATAAATGACCGTCCGTGAGCCCGACAATTCTGATATTATCGATGCCTTGCAGCTATTGCTATCGAAAAAGATCTGATTTATTATTGCCAGTGGCAATTTTGCACTGCAAGAAACAAAGAAACTTATGCTCACAGATGAACGAAAAAAACTTTTACTATAATAGACGAACGTTTATAATTTGACGGTCTGATGTTACATTATATAAAAGAAATATACACAAAATCTCCCCCTACGAAGTTTTCTTTTTATAGCATTAAATTTACTAACAAAAAATATGTTTCTCGCAGAAATTTTAATCTCCTTGCTTTTAACAAAATTATTATTTCTTTTAATTAAAAAAAAATGTCGTTTACAGAGTTTTTCCATGGATTTTTATCGGAGGCGTAAGCAAAATTCCATTATGGAAATAATCGGGATAAACACAGTTGCGTTATCAATCCCTCGTGTATCTCAAACTTTTATCATGATTACGACCGCGCGACGATCGCGAGTAGTCATATTTGCATTACCAGTGCAATTCCAAATGTATCTGGTGATTTATCGTCGATAGATGGCAAGGTAGAACTTTTAAATCGATCGTTCGCAGGTCGTGATTGTGACCCACCAGACAGTCGGGGAAAATTGATAGGTTTCGTCACGGAACAAGTCCTTTCCAAGAGGTCTTCGCAAAGTAATCGAAGGTTACCGCGGCCAAATATTAATTGCTCGACTCAGAGGTCTTTGGTTAACGGGCGGTCTCCTTGGGGAGAGGCCGGAGACAATAATTTAGGGACGGAATGTTGTAAATTTCAAGTTAAGTCCAACTAGGAGGGAAGTTACGTCCGCGTAATACTTTTCCTTCGTCTCAACCCTTACTCCAAATTTCGCTACTTCTTTCATTTTCTCTTTGCGTACGGCAGTAAAAAAAAAGCGCAAAGCGAGAGCGCATACAAATGTAGATTTAAAGATTCACTATTTCGTAAAGAGCGTTATGCAATTATTCCGTTTGTATTCAGCGCTCCTCTTTGCACGTGTATAAATGTTGTAATTTTTCCTTGGTGCAATTAATTACCATTTTGTTACAGTTTTTGGCAAAATTTATTTAATTTACTGAAGCGAAAATTACATCGAATTTATATTATATATGTTAACTATTGTTCCTTTTTTTGTGTGCTGTTAAATAAAAACTGAAATATTTATTCTACTGACATTTAATGTGACTTAATATACCTAATAAGAATCTCGAAAAAATCTCTGATTTAAATATTTATAAAGTAATTAAAATTTGATTTATATATTATAGGTATTAAAGTTAAAATTTATTATAAAAAGCACATTACATTTATAATAATTAAAGTTGTGACCGTAAATGCGCTTCTTAATAAAACCCGCTTATGCATAAAACTATAACGAGATAAATTCATAAATTACATCTGTAAAATGTCAAGTTTTATTTTCACTTATAATTAACCGCATACTTAAAACGTGTTAAATTAATCACTAGCTTACAGACGTACACAGAGTACGAACGCATTATAACAGATGGTAACCCATAGTTCTAGTATATACATATATATATATTCTAAATCCGGTAGTAACTCGGATACTTTTCCGGTGAGTGCAAAATGCGGAAACCAGAATTCAATTTAGTTTCACTGAACAAACATGTGCCTTGACCACATACACACAATATATGAAACATAGCGATAGCACTGAGCACAAGTGTGCAGCGTTGCTAAATGTATCATCGTTCGCACATGAGTATCAAGTCACGAACGATACTGAATATTTTCATGACTGATTGTGAGTTTATTAAAATGAGACGTTTTTTAGTACGCTTAGACTACATGAAACGTTATTACAAGAATGAAAGAAAGCAACTGGTTACATAGTTAATTACGATTTCATGCAAATACCTTTGCTGACGTATATCTCAAATTTATTTATTGTTATGATCTGTATATCTATACATATGTCAAAAAATTTCTATAACATGTTTTTAAAACAAAAACTTCAAGTTTATTAATCAATTAAAAATAAAGAGTAATTTTATCTCCAATTATATTATTATATGAGACAATTGTAAAATAATCACATTAATTTTAAAACACTTTGCTTAATAAAATCAATCGAACAAAGGAATTTTATTGATATTTTTAACTGTGCAAAGAATATATTGATGTATATTGCCACAAGACAATTATTTTTATTTTGAAGTACATCACGATGTTATAAATTATATTTCCACAACCCATCTCTTAAGCTTTACCATTTTTCAAAAATGTGAAAGTCCTGATATTTTTATTAGGTACAATAAATGTAGGAATACTCGTGAAAGAGATAATCAGACTCGCTTTGTTCGTAGCATTTACGCGGATACATATGCGCACGGGAAAATGAAGCAATATTATTTTCAGTGAAATATTCTGAAAAGGGACGTGGCCGTAAGTTTTATAATGGAAGCTTCTGCGTTACATCTTCCAACATCTACTGCATAGAAATAGTATCTCGATGAACGTAATAAAATTAAATAGAGCACAAAAGTCTCTATCTCGGAAGGAATCGTGTACATCTCGCGCATTCTGGTCTCTATTCTCGCTATTATACGAATTTGAAATATTACTAAATATGACAGCGTATATTTAAACATTATTAAATAAGACAACGCTTTCAAATATTAGTGTTGATCTACAACCTTGTTTTAAAGAATATTTAAGCTCTAAGCCGTAAGAAATTGACCAATCACAATGGAATGTCAGGAGAATACTCGATTGTGATTGGTCAATTTCTTACGGCTTAGAGCTTAAATATATCCTTTAAAGCACGGTTGTAGACCAGCACTTAAGTATTGTCTTTCAATATTTTCGAGAAATGTTAAATTGCAACTGATAATTCGTATGTCGTACTTAATAACGTCAATAACGATAATCCGCAATCCGGCTGCACAGAGAAAAGTGAATAAACCAAGTGAAACCGAAACGTGATTTACTCGCGACATAGATATGTGCGATCGTGTCCGAACCAGGATCCGCAACGGTTAACGCGCGTGTCCGCTCGCGTGCACATATTCGAATAATACAGCCGGTAAAATCGCGTAGCGCGCATCGCGCGAAAACGATACCGTTGTAACTTTTATTAGAATCACCGTGACCGTAACTTTACAGGGATATTAATGTCGCGTTTGGCGCCGCGCGTCGGTTATTCGTTACGCGAGATTTTTGCGGAAACGAGACACCGGATTAACGCGTAATACATTACAATATACATACATTTGTAATGTATCCCCGCGGAAGCGACGTACTTGCCTTTGTCTCCTTTCTGATTCGGAGGCAGGCAAAATCTGGATTTGCGATAATTCTTTACGTGCAAAAATATACATGGAAATGTTAAATAGAAATTATTAATTCGGATATTTTAAGATAGTTAACGGGTTATTAATCTTCTACAGAAGTGACATTATTTTTGTCTAATATAAGAATATAATTTAAGTTCAGATTAACCCTCCGTAGTCACACCGGGTCAATTTGACCCGAGCCTCAACTTTGGTCGTAAATATCTTGCGCGTAACTTGAAAATTGGCGGGCATGACGCCCTCTAGCTGTAATTCAAAAAAAAAATTTAAACACAAATTTTTCGCAAATTTTTTTTATATGTTAAAAATTCCTGAGGCCCTTCTTTTTTTATAGCAATCAATTTAGCAATATCGCAAGTACATTCGAGAATTTTTTCAACACGATCGGTGGATAAATGGTCAAATGGCGAACGGTCAAAGTTCGTCTCGGGTCAAAATGACCCAGAGTGACTTCCTTGTTTGAAAAAATAGGTGTGACTACGGAGGGTTAATCTAGATTTTCGACAGAATTCAATTTATATTTATAATTAAAAAAATGATTTTTTATTTCTTTTTAAAAGACTTGTCGATCTAAGATATTACGCGCGATATAAGTTATTAAATTACGGCAAATGTATATAACACGTGTGAAGTTTGCTTGCGCTAGTTGCTAAGAAAATGTACAAATCGAGAAAGCGGATGAGCAATCATCACGTTGAAATATATCTTGATCGTTTGCGAGGGGGTATTTGCTTATGCAGTCGGCGCCGTCGCAACTTTTATTAGACACCCCCCTCCCCCTGTAACTGCAGTTTTACAAGGCTATTAATATCGCGTTTAGTGCAAGCAGGCCAATGATGAATCCTGTTACGTCGCGGAGATAAATAATGGAACTTCCTTACGGAGCTAAATGCGCCGGACTCGTGCATAATGCATTACTTGCAATTCCACGATGCGCAAGTAATTGCGGACGACAGGAGTTAGGTGAATTATTATTCTCGAGGATAGTGTCTGCCACTAGAAACTATTGATGACAGCGCTGTGAATGTTCATAGCGACAATTAACCGGTTTATTATTATCGAGATCGCATAAATTATTACATATTTACATAGACGATGAAGGTTTATATAGACTGACTGAATATTTGACAGCTAAAACAATTGTAGAACGTAGGTACAAAAACTGAAAATCTCAGGCACATTTATCTTTTAATTTTTTTTTTTATTGAGACCAGCTACATTGCAGTATAAGGATATCTTTTATCTTTGTCTCGCATTAATAACAATTTTTTTTTTTAATATCAAGACCTTTCTACATATGTCTTATCTTCTTCTAATGACATATGCAGATTTTTCTCAATCAAAGATAATTTCTTGAATTTTATTGACTTTTAATATCACGTTCTTTAATTAAGGTAATTATAATAAATATTTTTAAGAACATGACAATATTACAAATAATCACGAATGTAAACTTGAAAGATAAATGTTTACGGTCCTAATTAAGTTATCACAAATTTTTAAAAACGGCTGACAGACGATACACACCTTTTTCGTTATCGGCATCGAACTTGTTAATTTGCTGCGCGCAATGGTGTTCTCTAAATATCAGAGCCACCGTTAGTTACTCCCACGTTTGTCGCGTTTTATTTATCAAAACTCGAAAGTTGAACGATACACAGTCGACGTTGGATTGAATTACATGTGACTGACATGTCCCAGTGGTACGACAATTCTGACACTCACCGTTCGCTACAGTTTGTGATGCATGCATCGCTGCGACAAGCATGTGGCACGGCCAAATGGTTCCCTTTTAGGGTCACAGCGTATAATTCACTATACGCGGTTGCGTGACCTGACAATTCGGGGAAAAATAACGCGAGAGACGACACGATCTCCGGATAATTAACAAATTACAAATTATTATGTTTACTAACGGACATCCACTTCCGCAAAAATTTTGTTCAAATCGACGCGCACACACAACAGTACTCTACATCACTCTGCATTCATATTTCATTACACGACAATTTAAAGCGGGGTTTCTCAAACGAGTGGTTTAACTATATCTTTTCTAGTCATTTAAAGAAAAACATACAAGATTTCAAACTACTGTTAAAGAGATCACCATATTATTGTGCATCAAATTTAAACAAAACGCGTGCATTTTCACTAACAATCATTGAAGGCTTGAAATATTTTTTTACGTTAAACAAATATCAATAGTATATTGAATCAACGTATCTATTGTGACTGCGCGTTTAAGCAGATATGTGCATAGGTATCATGATTGCACGTAATCACGGCTACTTTAGAGATGCAGTGTACGATCAATTGCGCAATATAGATAGACGACTATTTACTTATTATCTCATTAGTGTAAATCGCGCTCTTGCGATGTCAAGAACAGGTTTGCACAATTAAAGACGATGCGAATCTCGTGCTACGTACGAGGCGACTCGAGGTCGCGTCTCAAAAGAATTACTTCTAGGTATACAACCTGAAAAACACATCTAGAAAACGAACCTCGTCACCCTGGGTAAATTTCTTCCCGACGCTAATTTTGTTCTCTCTCGGCGCGCGTACGTACATCCCAATATCTCAGTTAACCGCGAGCGGAAAAAATGCGCAATGCAAACGATGAATTGTCGACGGTCCGAAGGAAGTTCGTCAGCGCGGGCCAGTTACGCGAATTACACCGGAGCAGAGGCCAGCCGCGATTGCGGCGGCGGTCGGGAAGAATCACGGCGAATAAAATGAGCGAAGAAAAGGGAACACAACACCATTAGTATAACGAAACGGGGAGGCGTGCACTGAATTCAGATTCTCGGTCTTCCACAACTGTCGTCCTTCCACCGTTTACCCTCTCGGTGTCTCTGTCCTGGTTCTCTTTGGTTTCCCTCGGCGCACTGTGTTAACACTCGTAATGGCGCGGTGTGTATTTCAGCGAGGTTGTGCCCTACCGACGTTTTACCAGCGACGAAAACAGGGGAAATTCATTTGCGGAAGCGAGACAAAAATTTCGCCGCCGCCGTCGTCACCGCGACGCGATAACGCGGCGAGACGGCGAGAGGTTTCGCGCCCCGGTCGATAAGACGGCCGTGCCAAGTGATTAAAATTAATTTAGGGTTTTGAGATTCCAAAGGACGGGAAGGAGACTAATGAAGCCGAAGTTGAACTGAGAACCGCCATTCACAAAGCTGAATATTTCCACAAACGTGAACACTTGTAGGCAAACAAATGAATGTATTAAGTAGCAAGTAAAAAAGCAAAAATTTTATTTGGATTAAATTGATTGAAAGAATCATTTAGAAATACTTTCCTTATACGAAAAAGCCTAGATAAATTTTATTTTAGTCAGAGTTAATTCGAAATTAGCACATATTATGAATAACAATGTTTAGGTTTAGATGAGCAATATAATAGTTAAATAATTAAATCATTAAATTAAATTCTTTCAATTTCCCAATGTGGTATTATTTGCGAGCTTAAATTTGGATTAAAATATAAATCAAATTAGATAAATTAAATCTGTTACAGACGAATTAAATCACGCAGTAGGTGATAATAATTTTGTCTTATATATTTATCCGTTAATTCATTTACAAAGAATTAAGTAAATTGAAAATATACCAACAAAGATAAATTAAAATTGATTATTCGGCAAATAAATGGCTAAAGCAGTCATTGATTAAAATTAAGTTTCCTTTTAGATTAAAATGCTCGTTAGCCGTTAGTTGGATTATGAAACCTTCTCTAGAAATTCTGATGCAAATCTACTTTACTCCGATTATCTTCCCTTTGATTTGGTCAAAAATGTTCAATTATAATTTGCAAAAATATCCAAATTTTTCTAATATAGATTAAGAAGATCTTATGAAATTGCAAGTTAAAGATGTACCTCATCATTATTATCATAAAGCAATAAATGATAATAAGATCTTTTCACAAGGATATCTTAGTATATACATATTAAACTGAGGATTTTAGACTTTAAAAAATAATTGATCGAATCAGTTGAATTTATCCAAATAACGGATAAGTATTAAATCTTAATATCCTCATCTTCTTTATATTTTATTTAAATTATTTTAAATTCTTTCTTTAATATGCACCTGAATGGATTACAAACTTGATTTAGATTTTTACATAGCACATTATATTTCTGTTACTCTCTTTCTTTCTGTATTTATTAGATATTTTTTTATACCAATTTGACAAAGATTTGATTTTTTTTCATGTATGTCACAGTGAACTAAAACGAAGTTCATACGTATCTTCCTACGAAAGTAATGGTTCTACTGTCGGAAGATTATGTAGATAGTGGTTATCTCAAATTCTCCATTATGGTCTGCGACAGTTAGGAGTTAAATTTAATTAATTGCGTTTAATAGTCTTTTGTGTATAACATAGTGTGAAATAAATTTTGGAAGGCTGTCGCATAAGCACACTGTACATTAGACAAATTTTCATAGCTGGAATGTGCATACTTGTAATCTCCGCGTATATTTATTCGAAACCTCAATGCTAACATAAAAGCAGTCGCAAATCTCTCGCAAAAGCAAGAAGAATAAATTCGCGCAACTGCAGACAACTTTGCGTATTTTAAACATTTTACCGCGTATACCGAGAACAAGTTTCACATTTTTTAAATTGAAAAAATTACATACATAGCATCCCAGAAAATTTCGTGAAGTTCTCGACGCGTAAAATAATAGAAATAGAAATCCGTAATTCGTAATAATTTATTTACCGCGCGTGATACACCTCGCGTTTTGGTATTAACACGCGAGTAATTTATTCGCCAATCGTTTTATAGTGACAATATTTACTGACCGTATTGTGATGACGCGGGACGCGAACTTGGAGCCGGACCGACAGTTAATAATAAACTGTGATAAACATATTGATCCGCGTAACCAGTTATAATGAACGCGACGGTGATCGTATCAACATTCCATTTACATCTCGCCGACCATTTTATTAAACCAATTAGCGAGCATTTTGTCACTTCTATCGTTAATCAATGGCCGCCTTTGTTAATAATGAAGGACATTGTTATACCTAAATTATCAGATCGCTTATCTTGTAGTCAATTAAGAGTTGAAGTCACTGAGGGTGTGTCAACAATGAAAGCGCGTTGAAACTATCGCAATGTAATTATCAATTTTGTTTTGTGATGATAATAATAATTGCAATGACTAAAGAATATTTATGTGTATGCCACATATTTTAAGGACATTTTTCTTTTCAACAGAGACCGAGATCGGTTGGTAGCGCAAATTGATACACATATCTATAAATTAGCAGTTAGAATAATGGTCCGAAGCCGGAACTGTTGAGAAAAATCCAGGACAGGTATTCGTAATTGATGGATATGCCAATGTGTTCGTTGCGTAAATAAATAAAACTAATGGATGCGAGCCGCTCAAATGAAGCCGATCAGTCATGCTGTCTCGTAATTTTTATTTTATTTAAAAAAAAATGCTAGTATCGCGACATGTGCGAAATACACAAGCCCACGTAGCAAGACGGACGATCTGCGTACTGGAATATCTGCTGATAACAACATTAACGTGAACGGTAAAAGGGCGGAACTGCATTCTGCGCAAGACGACGGCAATAAAAGTGTGTATAGCGCCCCGGACTGGCGCGGGGATATTTCAGGTCGTCGCCGTTCTCTGCATGCTTCGATATAGTAGAACGAAATCATTGCCAAATCCGCGCTACGCATTCGTGTTTTAGCTAGTGTATATCGTTACGTCAGGATGGAATAAAAATACGAAGCGTATATAGGAAACTCGGATGTTGGACGTACGCGGAAAATTTAAAGTTCAGGAAACTATCATTAAAATTTTGTTTCTATCGGATAATCTCTCTTTCGCCTCAAAACGAGTTTCGATTCTCCGGAGAGAGAGAGAGAGAGAGAGAGGGGAAAGGAGAAGAGGAGGGGAAAGAGAAAGAAAAAGAGATTCGGGTGTATATGATACAATAACGCGTTTTTTTCCTTTTTCTTCTATATATTTTATAAAATATCCGCTCTCCTGTACCAAATTTGAACTCACCGACAGTAGTCGAGAATTAATTAAGCCGTCAGAGTAGTCGCGTACAGTTTCAGAGATCGGAGCGGCGCTAACTTTGTACGTAATTCGATGACCACATAGTGGACGACATTGCGCTTCACTCTGCGTTCATTTTAAGAAGGATCTCGATAACATCATCATGCAATAACAATAAAGTGTAATTTAAACTTCTATTTAAACCCGAAAAAAGTGTAGATTATTCTAGTTCTTAATAGATTATTAAAAGTGACGAGGTACTGAAATAGTTATCTTCAAACTCAAGAACTGCATAAATCGATCGAAGATGTATATATAGTAAAGAAATACACCGTATGAAAAAAATTAATTTAATAAATCACTTTTAAGTATTTTTAGTATTTTAAGAAACGAATTTTTCTCTGTCTCTCTCTTTCTTTCTCAGGCTCGACACAAGTTATAAACAAGATATTTTTAAGATATATTGTCCTTATTCTACATATTAGTTATAAATACGATATTTAACCTATATATCTTTATTGATATGATATAAAGATACTAGTAAAATATGATAAAAGTTTTTCTCCATAATGTATTGTTGCGATATTCAAATCGCTACAAATATTGCTTGTTTATATATCTGTTAAAACTTAATAGGACCATTTGCATTAATAAATTAATTGAATCAAAACTGTTTGCGCAATATGTACAATTCGTAGATATTTAATATTAATACAACGATAATGATTCCTACGAATTGCATTGAATTGTTTCGAAATCAACGTATCCGAAATAGAGGACGTTTGTTACCGAAATTACACCATAATTGGAATCACGAATTAAACTATAACATTTGATACGATTCAACATTTAGTAAGAGAATCTTCCGCCAAAATTAATCGAAATTTGACTGAATAGAATTCCCGAGATATAGCGCTAATCTCGAATGCATTATTAATCAGATGAATATATCATCGCGTGTCCCAGCTCTTACAACTTTACTTGTCTGTAATAATTTGTAATTGTCTATCGCTATTGTACCAGCACTGTGAAGTCAATAATAGCATGTTACTGAGACGTGAGATTTGTGATGGTTGTTGCAATTAACTCTATCTCGCTCTACTGTCGTCAGGTTCGTGCTCAGGAAACTTTAGACGTGCTTAAACTTATATTGTTAGACAAAGGGAGAGATATCAAATAAATAATCCGACAGCAGCTAAAGAGCAAGACGCTATCTCGTATCCGTTATTTTATATAATATCGTTACATTATTTGAAAAATAAAAAAGAAAAGCAAAGAAAGTGCAAACTGATATTAAATCTTCCGTCAAAATTAAATATATTTTCTTGCAGATCACTGAGTATTAATACATTTAATAATTAATATTTAAATCTTTAGAAGGACTATAAGATTAAACTTTCTTGAATATGTGTACGCGTAAATTCTGTCACTAAAAAGGTGTATAACGGATAATTGCGGAAATGCATTCCGTCGTCCACGTAGAGCTTTTGCTAGCGAAGAACGATGCATATATACGTATACAACATACGCATGCACGCAACGGATGCAGTGGAAGATACTCTGTCAGTGGGTAATGACAATCTATGCACGAAACTGGGTTAAATTCGACGCTCGGATCGGCTAGACTAATTAGCGCATCCATGTAATGTATTATAAATTCAGATTGTAAATTACAGCACGTATATATTATAGATTAAGTTACATAGGCTCATCTTTTGATTAGCATGCAGTAGCGTACGAGATACAATAGAGATAAACCCAAGTGTTGGTTTTGCATGGAAACCTAAAACTCTCTTGTTTTGACGTAAAATAAGATTTTTAGCAAACTACGTGAATGTTAACGTTTTATTATCTAAGTTTTACATCGAGTGAGAAATAGATCCTAATTATAAGAATAATTGGAATTTCTAAATCTTGCTTCAAACAGAAGAATAAAATTTTCATTATTATAAGTATTTGTTTTTCAGGATAATTATAGTAATAATATATTTTTTTAAATAATATTAAATGATTACATCTTTTATTGATTATATAAAATTTTGCAACCTAACGTATTCCTAATAAAACGTTACTACATGCAACATTCTTATCACATAATTTATCAAAATAATATATAATCTTGTGGGTAAGGAGAAACATATATATTCTTGAATTTATTCCAATTATTCTCGATTGAACTTAACTTCAAAGAACGCGAGCGAGATGCAAGATAATACCCCCAGCTTTATTCATGCGTGAGAGTGCAGAAGTGGTATGAAAGCGAAAAGGTCGCTAACTGTGACGTAAATTTGATGCACTTTTCAGCCGGTATCAACAAAGGGAAGTCACATTCCGTGCTGGTAATCGCATTTACGGCCGATAAACGCGTGTCGGTGCACTGTGTGCATTATGTAACGATTGCGTAACGAAAGGCTATCTGATGCTTGCACTTGACGAAGAGGGCCACGTGAAATCAGGGCGAATTTGACGAAACCGTGGGTGATTACGACGCGGTTAGTGCCAGAGTTACACATCGTCACGTTGCAACATCTATATACGACGGTAATCCCTAAATCCACCTGGCAAGCGATATCGCTAATGAAGCTGCGATTCAATATCGGGCACGAGAAATAGTACCCGTTAAATTCGTTGTAAAAATAATAAAATGAATATCTACTATACCTACTACCCACATGTGTACCATTCAAATTAATAATAAAGTTTTAATCTGAAGCTTTCTATTTTAAAAGTTACTTTTTTGACAGGCGACTTCTAAAAAGAGAATAATTAAAATAATAGAATAAAAGAACATGCATAATTTACTTAACTGTGATTAGTTAATACAAATACGTCGCAAGAAAAATTGTATGTATTATTTAGTTTTAGATAGCGAAAACGGAGTACAAATATATACATAAATAGACTGCGACACGATTATGCAACTTCTTATGAGTATATAAGTCGAGACTGCATGATCATTTAGTAACGAAAGATAAGGAAAAGAAAAATCTTGAATAAAATCAGATACTACATTCGACGAAACTATTACAATGCGATTCAGAATGGGGTCGGATGTGTTTGCATTGCGGTAACTGAATACTCGCAGGAATAGGATCCAGTGAAATTTAGGTCTCGCGAAATTAAAACGGGTGGAAATCTCCGAGCGCATTCGAAGAACTTGCCATGCAACTCGTGTGCGGTAGCATCGGTGATTTCAGTTGTCCAAAAGATCTCTCGGTTTTGGATTATCGCAATTGTTTTATTAAGGCTGCATTCGAGGAGCGCGCTATTAGCGCTATTGCATCATTCTGTCTTTATCGCTCATCAGGTGTAAAACAAGGATAGAACAAGCAAATAGCGCTAATAGCGCGCTCCCCGAATCCAGCCTAAGCGAACGCTTAGAGAGAAAGGGAAAAAGAATATTCCTAATTTTTGTCTCGAAAAACAGAGAAAACAATAATTTCTGATTTTTTACCGGAATTTATAAAACTGCGAGTGTTGAAGTACCTATACGTGTATTTAATGTCTATTCGCGATTTAAAGTTATTTATACACCGACACTGTTTTAATCACGTTTAATAAGATAACAGATTTTCACTTGAAATTTTCTCCAAGAAGAATAAAATCTTTTCGTATAAACGAGAAATTATTTATACCCCGAGATTAAAGTTAGGACGAGTATTTTTTAATCGAAAGTAGTAGAGGTACAATAGACCATTCTGAAATAAATAATTAACCACGAAGATATCGTCTGACTCAATTTGAAATGAATTATTTGGGAATATCCAATTCGAGTATCGTATTCGTATTCGGCGCGGGTACCACTTGGTACGTAATATCGGAAACGCAAAAGGACGGAACATTAGATTCTGATCGATAGTACAGTCTCATTCTACGAAATTACATGACTCTATAAACATATTTTTCTGTTATCCGATCCGTTTCTCTTTCTTAAATTCCCGTTTTTATATATTTCCAGGTCACAAAAACCGATGGCGCACATTGCAAATATTATTGTAGCATCAAATCGATATGTACATACGTTTAAAAGTTGCATTGTATAATTATTACATGTGCTGCTGTATAAAATTTTAAGTAAACAATGTAACAGCGAGATCAAATTGGAAATTGCGAAGTTTCAATGATTAATCTCAACTGATCGAAAACTTGTTATCAAATGTGCCTCCTGATATTATTGAATATATATATTTAAACTAACCAGATATATTTTTAAACTAACTAAAAAGTATGTTCAGACATAAAAGTATATATGCGAAATAATTTTTTTCATAATTATGTCTCATAAACCTTTTCGGATTTTTATCCCGTAGGTACCATGACGCGATTGTACATATGTAGCTATTTTATTGTTTTGAGTTTCTTTTTATGATTCAAGTACTATCTGATAACGAATGTTGATGATAATGAGAAGAATGGTTACGGAATTTATTTTCAAGGGGATATTAATTAAGTCATGTGTGTAATTCGCGCCTTGGTGTGAGCGTATTTTCACGCGGTACTTAAGGGTCCACCTTTTCGCGCGTGTAGCGCACTCAATTAAATCGGTCCTCCCTCCCGAGGAGAGGTAGGAAAACTCGGAGTGACAGGTTTAGACGTTTGGGCGTGATCGTGGGATCTCCGCAAGCGCCGCGCCGCTCGCTCGTTCGCTGTTTGAAGAGTCTCTCGCGCGCGCCTCGGGCTCCATTTGACTGCATTGACGATTCGCGCGGTGTAGTTTATCGGGGTAAGTTTCCGCCCGCGCGCGCGGTGTGAAACTTTCGTCGAGTAATCCGTTACGAAAGTTATCGGGCGTAACGTGCACAGAATTTCCGTAAATACGGATAATCGAGAAACGTGCCAGCCACCGCCGCGCTGTTTCTCTTTCACTCTCTCTCTGTATGCGTCGCATCCCAGGGCTGCACCGCCTCGCTCCTCGCTCGCAGCTCTCGCAGATGCGATTCGGGATCGTGCCACCCCTCTCTCTTTCCGGTCGATGCTACACACGGCTGCCAGTATAACGATTGGCGCACGCAGAAAACGTTCCGACCGATGTTGTGCGGTACGTCGCAAAATAAAATTTCACGGAGCGTTTGTCCGCGAATCCGATAGGCGTTTCGTTGGCTGGAAGGACTTAAAGTGAAACGTGCCGCGAGAAATCAGGTTAACGGAAAAAATCGGTGAACGGCGCAAAGCGGTGTCGAACTTGATTTCGGATATTTTGATATTTGCCAGTCACTATAGTGATGCAGATAAAACGAACATTTTTATTTGTATTGATATGATGCTTTCTCTTGTGCATTATTTTAGATAGCAAATATTGCAAGGATAAGAGACCAGGAAGCTATGTACAACATAAGAGAAATAAGCATGCAGAAATATGCAAATTAAGAAATGCATAGCATAGATAATATTGTTTTCGTTATATTATATTAACACACAGATAATGACATAGAAAGATCAGTTTGATAAGTATATAGTGAGCGAGTAATAACCGTGAAATAATTTGTTAAAGAATTGTGTTTAAGGATCTGTCAAAAGATGAATCGTCTACATTTTATTTGTCGCGATTCTCACGTTTTCAACGTAGCATTTAACGAATAGATATAACTTTAATTAAATATCGTAATGCCCAGCGCGCGCATTGTCTCGCGAAATACTATTCCCCTTGAAACAGCCCTAGCATCCTAGACACGTTTCAGAATGTTATTTTCGCAAGCATTTTCGCTCGGGACCTCCTCGAGCCTCTGTACTTCCGGTGCTCTCTCGTCCTTACTGGAATTCTTACCGGTGGAAAAGACCGGCATGTTATCGTAATCGTCGACACGGTGGAAAAAGGTACCGTTGTGTTTTCCTTTATTCCGGTCCACAAGGGGACGTCACTTCGCGGAAAGATGAAGAAAATGGGCTCACGACACTCTCGCTCGTGTTACTTTTTCGAGGTGTGTTTCGCGTCGCGACATTACGTCACCCGGGGTTGCGCCCTTTTTTTCCCTTTTTTATCCACGACGAAACGACCTCAATGAGGGACTATTCACAAGACATTTTAACGGAGCGCGACGAATGGGATTTCTTTCAGAATCCGTCCTCGCCGAAAATGGGTGGAACCGCGGACAACGCATTCGCCGGCGGCGAATATCAAACATGAAACTTACTGTTTAACATTTATTACAGACAGATTTATGCGTTTTTAATAAATGTTTCGTATAAATCACCGAAGACGGAAATCATATTAAAATGAAATTCTTTTATGCTATGAATTCTTTGCCAACAAATTTCTGTTTTGATATAATATGAAACTGACTATATATACATATATATACAATATATTTGAGAATAAAAATGGCGTTATTTCCAAGTTTATGTGGAATCCATTGTTTAAATTATTAATGATCCTGCTCATCTTTAATGCAATCAATGTTTATTATATCGGCAAATAAATGAGCATTGATAAATTAAAATTGATGCGTGCTTCCATATGTACGCTTTTACAATAATTGGACACCGATGCAATGAAAATTGTGGCATGTATATATAACTATACGATTAAACAGATGAATATCAATTAGAATAAATGTGATTCGGAAAAATTCATGCAATATTGTATTGTCGTGCATATTTTATAACAAAAAAGAATACATTTTTTTAATTGCTAAAGAATCATCGTTAACGATTTTTTTGAAATAGATAAGTAAGTTGCAATAATATTGAAAATGTCATTAATATTTTAAAATATTTTGTAAAATATTTAATTAACAAATGTTGTGAAACAGGACAAAGAATAATAGTCGTTATATATACATGTATACATATAAGGAGCAATTTTAATTTGTATTATGCTAAATTTATTTCAAACAGCAATATTTATATTAAAATTATTAACAACGTATTTGAACAATTTCAGAAGTAGTTATCTAATATCGTTTTTTGCACGGAGTGTAGGAAAAAGCGCAAACAAATTGATAAATGCGCTCTCGGTAAACCTTATTCGATTACCATGTATATCTAAGCGTAATAAATTCCAGTTAAAATAATCAACACAGCTCGATTAAACATTTATGAGTTATTTTAATATTCGTTCGTGTGGACTTTCACGGACTATAATATCAACGAAAATAAACGGACGAATCGCATGCGACAAATAACATGGCACATGCACCTGTTCGTGGTTCCACGCAATTTTTATACATTGGATAGAAGCAGAACGAAAAATTCAGATAAATATAATTTAATAAATATTCATCAACTATTTGAATTACCGAACGCTGACTTCGTATAGCAAATAGGCGAAATGTCGCGCGTTCGATTTGTACACGGTTTATTGGCGGCGCGTCGGCAAATTGATATTTTGTAAACATCAGAATTCGGAAATTTGTATAACCGCGGCGCACGCAACGCACATACGTTCCGCGCATTCTTGAGTTTTTTCCAACAAAATATCTGTGTGTAGACGTTAATAGACAATAGTACGATATACAGCAAAGCCGTACAAATAAGTAGAAATATACAAGTAAAAATACTCCTTACAAATTGAATGATCAGCTGCTAATTGACAAGCGTTACCTATATAGTAAATTAATTAATTAAAAGCAATTAAAACTATATTATTAATATTTCATGTATAATTGCAAAAAACCAGCGGATACTGAGGTAATTAATTCTCAAGATATATATTTTGATGAAATATTTCTTTATTTTAATAAGTATAAAACTTCAATTTACTTGTTAATAAGTAACTTTATTAAAAAGTAATGAGTAGCTTTCAAGCAAATTAGTCTGAGATATCGACAATTGTTTATCCGTATTATCGTTATACGTTCAAGTGTTGATATAATTGGGGTGGAACTAATTCTCCCGAACTTAAAACTTACGATGTTAGAGCCTTCGCCGCGTCTACCCCCGTATCGTCAATTTAAGGACGAAGTAAGTTGTCGCTGTGGTGTTGCGCGAAAGGTATTATCCATTGTTCCCGGAGTACACGGGGTTTCGTAATCGGCTGAAACGTCTGGCAAATGCCCCATGGGTATTTCCATCGGCGCAAGAGTGTTGGATGTAGAAACGCTTTTGCGTAATGAGTAGTTGAGATTCCTTGTTAAGGAGCGCTCGAACTCCGCGCTGCGGCTTCCGCGGTTCCCAACAGATTTCGGCGCTTCGCCTAGTTTCTTCCTCCGGTCCTACTTCGTAGCCGATCCCGCGAAGAGTGTATGTATCCCAATAGTGCAGTCCGTAGAGCGAGTCGATCTCGGTACATGTTATCTTGAGAAGTAAACCACGTAATTACTCGACGAAACTCTTTTCCGAATTAAACATCGTAATACGTATAACTTTCTCTCTAGCATTCGAAATAATTAGTAACGCTTTAATTAAAGGATTTCATTAAATCTCCTCAAACAGCGTATGAATAATGGTGCTGTTTTGAGAAAATATTGCTTAAACTTTCGTATTCTCTAAAAAAAATGCAATGAAATATATATAAAATATGAATAAAGAGCAAGGAGAAATAGAATTGGATGATTAATTAACTTTATATTGTTAAATAAATGTTTTGACTTCGAATTCTTTTGTGTCCGAAAATTAAAAATATTTATAAAATCTGGAAGACGAAGAATAAAAGTTCTATCTATAATAACAAATTAATTATGGTTATTTCGCATAAACGTCGTAAACTAATGTTTTGTTCTAAGAGATGAAGGGAGATAAGTTGGGAAAATCTTTTACGAGTCAAAGTTTATCTATAATATAAGTTTGTCTATAACAATTGTTTATCATTTAAATAATCTTCCGAGAATTTTTTGAAAATATTATTAACATAAATTGAAACATATTTATTTGATATTTGAAGAATATTCGCATTTCTATATCTCTCGTGTTAATGAATATATAATAATACCTGTGCCCTTTATCCTGTTGATCCGGCTATCTCATATCGGGCAAGCTTCTGTGAATGAATAATTCGACGGAAAATTAAGAATTCAGGATGCTCGGGGGTCGTGTCTACACTTATATAGCAGAATAATGCTCCTCTATGTAAATCTGCACCAGAAAAAGATGATTAATTGGTGATGTCGTTTACTCATGGAAAGAGAGAGAGAGAGAGAGAGAGAGAGAAAAGAAAAATTTGAATGGAGACAATTTTTCGAGCTAAAAACGTATTTAAGATACATTTCGCATTCACTTTCTTTTACTTTCGCTTTCAATGAATTGTATATTTTATTGCGCGTTGCGCAGCAGTAAAATAAATAATCTATTCCGTATATTTATCTCTTTAAGATAACACAAATTTTTGTCACTCTTTTTTGCTGATTATTTTTTGATATCCAAATTATTTAAAAGCACATTGAATGCAAATCTTTAATATATTTATAGTAAGTATATTTTCTCAATATCATATAAAACAATGCGAGCAACTTTGTAATATAAACTAAAATAAGCTTACTTTCTTCCTTATTTTTTCTGTTACTTATACGATAAATAACTAAAATTATTTCTTTAATCTGATACTTCTGTTTTTGATAGAAACAACTTTTATATGCACGTAACATATGTAATCATGCTAAAAGTAATTACGATAGCTATAACAATAAAGAGAGAAATGTCTTCGGAGGTTATTGCGCTTCACAACTACAAACTGTTTTATATATTATCTCTCTATAACACGACAGACTAACTCAGCAAGCTGCGGATTGTCACGTTCGTGCGAGCTAGTAGTAATCAAGACCGAAGGAAACAGCGGTAGTAGTAATAGCGACGGTCTGAAACTACCAGCTACGCCTCTCTTTGCATCGCATAATTTCCCGATTTGCAAGAATTCGGATTGGTGAGAACATCAAAGATGAATTAAATTTGCGAAATTAAATTTACGGAAGATCCTTTCACGGAATAACCGATTGATATCTTAAATTAAGAAGTGAAGTTAAATATTGAGATGTAAAAGTACTAGTAAATACTCGTATGCTGGAGAGTGCGTTTGAGAGCGTTATTCTAGTTTCGCTCTCGCAAAAATGATTCGTTGTTATCGAGTAGATATCTTACGGGAACGCTATGTTACGCGTAAACTCAGCATATCGTCGGAATATACGTCGACCCAATTGAAACTGAACTCTGCGGTGGCCGATCCGCGCTAATTAATTACTGCGCTGCCAGCAAATTCATTACAACAAACACTGTTCCTAACAATGGTAGCGGCGAATGTTTAGCTACATTATCCTCGCCGTCCGTGTCGCTCGGACCGGAGCTGCTGCGCAGCCGGTCATATTGAACCCGTAACGTGTAAATTTCACGTGGTCGGCCCGCGCCGCGTCGTGCGTATTTCGCACCTACATATTTTCCATCGAATTTGATAATTACCGCGGACAGAGTTGACGCGCGTCGTGTGACGCCGCGAATAATTATCATACACGGCGGCAGCGGCGGCGGCAGCGAAATACGATTCGGCGTTGTTTATACCAAAAGTTTGCCCCGGCATGTAACAGACCGCAATTAATTCTCTCATTGAGAAGCGAAGTTAATCGCGATTATTTACTTCAACGTAATCCATATTCCAATGTAATCTGAAATAACAAATATACGAGAATATATGGATAACGATGTAATAATCTTACTATATGTGTCTTTCTATATATGTGCCTTTATCTTATTTAGAGATATTGTTGTTACTAAAGAATCTCTGAAGAGTTTTAAATAAGAATTTTATTTTAATGACCATCAGAGTTTTCTACTTTATGGTGCTTTTATGTATAAAGAGTTAAATGTGAGATTAATGTACCTAATTGATAATCCATCACTGATTACATGTATAAATTGCGTGATACATTGTAATATAGCATAAAAATTATACTTATATTACATTAACACTATGTAATATAATTTCTGGTTTAATAATAAAATATATATTATATTATACCTATCAATAATAATGATAATGATGATGAATCTCGTTACAATTATATTGTGAAAGTAATAGCTTAATTCGTGTAGAATAATAAAATAATTATTGTGGTAAAGTGATATTTCGGATTGTTATACGTTCAAATATCATTGAATCGAATTTCGGGAATTGGTGCAACCTCTTGTCACTGTAATGAGAAACGAAAAATACAATGCGAATAAGATAGGTAAGAAGACAAGGGGTTGGAAGATAATGAACGTTTCTCCATGGCGAACTTACATTGCTCGTTAACTTTGCGAGAAGTGAGGTAAACTCACAGAGGCGAAAATGTCGATAGAAATACCCCAGAGATATCGCGGTCCGACTATGGAATGGTTAATTATAACGATAATTAGCGGGCACTTTTGCGATGCTAACTCTAGGCTCTTAGGCGTCGATCCTTCACTTTGGATTCGCTATCTCAAGCTCGAGTTCGAGAAGTATAAATGGAATATAATTTTGCTCTAATTAGCTATCCCTGGGAATTGGGAAACTTTGTTCTCCATGCAGTAACTTCTACGTGAATCCGTGTAACAAAATATTTTTATTATATATTAACAGAATTATCATTGAGACGAGAAAATATTCTTTTTGTAATTAAAAGAACTTCAATGAAGGACGAGGACGGAATTGGAAAATGAATTTGTTATAATCGATATTGCTAAGTTATATTTCATATTTGAAATTAGCACAATGACAGCTTGTCATCAAACTGTTGTTCAGAAAAAAAAACGATTGCCAAACCGAGGTAGCACTTTATGAACCAAGAATAAGATCCTTATGAACAATCAAGTTTTGATGCTAAAAACTTGGGTCGCTCGTCGCCGCGAAGCGACGGTTTTTCGAAGACCCTTGTAGTGACGTAACGACGTCGTATAGAAGCGTTTAATGAGCCCGGTGCCTGACAACGGATTCTCCTTTCTATGATTTCAGCCCTGCGAGAAATCGGACGATTTTCGCGCGGCACAATGCGCCGCCTTCAACAATGTGCCATACAGCGGGCAACTGCTCAAATGGTATCCCCATTACGATCCGGCTAGGCCGTGCGCTTTGATCTGTCGCGGCGAGCAGACTCTCGAGAACGGCATTAGACGGTCGCGGCAGGAAGTGCCGTTGAGCGAGAAGACGATGCCGCGCGATTCCACAGATAGCCTGCAATTCGACAGCGACGAGACGATAGTGGTGCAACTAGCGGATAAGGTGGAGGATGGCACGAGATGTTACGCGGAGGGCACGGACGTGTGCATAGACGGCGAGTGTATGGTGAGTGAAATTTCTTTATATCGTCATAGACGGCTTTGTCGAGAGAGATAAGATACTCGGCATATTTCGTCATTTCTAACAAAGCGCTTTTGCAAAACACTGTTAAACAGTATTCAATTAAATGTTATATAATCTGCATTATTCTCAGAATTCTCAGCAAGCAAAATGCTACTAGTATTCCAGCGGTTTGCCAGCAAATTTGAACACAATATTGCGGCAGATTGACATCAACTGCATCCGCATTAAACTTGTATTCTGCCAGCAGAGCGTATCGAAGTAATCCGACAGTAGATTGCCAACGGAGTCTGAGCAGAATCTATCATTTCGGAATTATTTAAACAAAATTTTTTAAACTGAAACATTTAGATGGTTACCCAAAATGGCAGTTGAATAGTGGTTTTTATAGTCAATCTTCTACAATATTCTGCTAGCAAATTCTGCTGCATTTCTGCCGATAAAATTTGAAGACGCTTTGCAAAATCTGTGGTCGACAGACTTGACTATCTAAATTTATAAATAACGACAATCTAGATTCGTGGATAATAATAGATATGTCGAGAAATCGAGATAACCGAGTTTGTCTTTTTTACATATACAGAATGTATATATCTCCAATTCTGGGGCACTATATTATTGTTTTTTAAAACAGTACATTTCTTTTAACGTTTCTAAAAAAAAATGTTTTATGGAAAATTTGATTATAATGCATAACACATTTGAAATACATCAGTTATGATTAAATAACAACATTTTATCTACAAATGTCTAATATTACCAACTAAAATATTGAAATCAAAATGGAAAAAGCAGGATTATCATATTTTTGAGATCTTACGCTTTAGCATAGACAGGTGGATTGAGCTGGGTCCGTGACGTCATTATTCTACGCTTATTGTGACCCGTGATTGATCCGACGCTTGAATTGAAAATCAACCGTACTCGACTCTTTATCCCGATGCTCTCGAACGTCCATCACAATGCGGTATTATATGTGAGAGAGAATATAGCATCTACTTCATAAACGGCATCGGACATAAATGCATAAATTAGATATTATATATTCTTCTAAAAAATAATCAAAGCGAACGACATTCTTATTGATAATTAAAATAAAAATTAATATAAAAATTGCCTTAATATTATTTATTATTTGTATTTCTTAAACAATTCAATTTATGTAGAGTAATAAGACGAAAAGAACAGATAGTTGAATTTATACATTAGAAATTAATCTCTATTAATATATGTTCTTATTTCCTCATGTACCGGAAAGATATTATAATTTAAGACTGCAATTGAACGTTCCCCATAAAAGTATTATCGCCAAAAGTGATCATCTATTCTTTGACTCTCTTGATTCTAATAACAGGATAATTATCGATTCTTAACCGCGGCATTATCGGAAACCATGGAACTGTCACGTGCAGACCGCAGTATATTAGATGCGAGGAGCATTAAGCGATAGGTACAGTGCGCCGCTTGTCAGTCACTATAAATTGTCGGTCGATCAACACGTGAAGGCCTTTACTCGTTAATTATCGAAATATAGCGATATACTTACATTCCATTAATTTTACCGTAATTTAGCTGATAACGAGGCGCATTAAGGCCAGTAATCTCGATGCGTTGTTTATATTTTTACGCGAGATAGTTGTATTAATTATTAAGAAACAGTCGGTTGTTAAAAAAGCATGTTTGCAAATAAATAATATAACGTTGAAAATATATAGTTTGACTACTAGGAAACACTATATGTTTTTCCATGTGCAAGTATATCGAGTAGTACGGATCGATTATCTAGATATATGGAAATGCATCTGAAACGCGTAAATAATTCGAAGTAATGATGTTTGAATCATAATAACAATTTGATTTATTAATCCATTTAACTACTCGTTCGCATTGTTAAATCGATGGATCGCGATTTGCCTAGTACCTTGGGAATTTACATATTAAATTCATCATTAGTTTGGTCACCGCGTTTTGAACATCGATATAATCCGATCTGTAATTTTGATCGAATAATTACTCAATTAATTAATCAAGAGTCGCGTGTGAGCTGAGCAATATTCCCCAAAACGTTGCCTGGAACAATAAATTGGAGTATAACCTTTACATGTGCATAAAAGCTGTATTTGAAATTAATTATATTAACGTACGTACAAATTATATTAAATTATTGATAATATATTCAATATGAAAAGTTGATTTTAAATTAATCAAAGAACAGAGCAGCTGAAAGTAAAGAGCGATAATATTAGAGTTATTTCTGTACACGTGGTGCTTCTGGTTTTTTTTAAATACTTTTTTCCCTTTACTAGTCAATAAGTAAGATTCAGAAAGAATTTGACAAATTATTAATTAAGTAGATAAAAGCAGGGTTCTTAAATACTTTGACGGAGCTAGTCTTAAGCCCGAGGATTAAACTGAAGGCGTTACTTAAGAATTTAACCGCAATTGCCACGTCTCTTGTCGAAACTTTGTAAGATGAAACTTCTGGAGTTAGTAGAGAGAAACTACGGGGTCGGAGAAGAGATTCGCGCGAATGTCGTCGGCGCGTAGGCGGCATGTACCGAGGTAGTGCCTTAAACGTATTCGCAACTCGTTGCTTTCCGCCATCGCCACGACGCGACGCCAGCACGCTCCGCGCATCGCGTTGAGAAAACTTAACGTAACGAAGCAGCCAGGTCAGTCTTCTGCTAATATTTAACATGGGCGCGTCGAGAAGCCCGATCTCATCGTCCATTAACTTAATTTGATCAACGTCACACGTGTATATGCAGATGGTGCATGTATGCAAACACCGTATATTCCTAAAGCGTAACGTGAGATAATCAGCCAGTATTATTGTACAATAACGTTGCGCGCGTTCTTTATCAGATCATTTTATCTAATGAAGAAAACTATATTTTAAGAAGTGTATACTTTCTTAATAATTATTAATGAGATTTTAATTAAGCAGTATTCTTAAATATACTACACAGTCGGATATTTAATTATATTCCGTGCACGATCTGTCCGTTTACAATGTTTACATAATTAACTCAAATTTAGTCAGTTTATGATGCGAATTAAACTATTATTATCACGTTAAATTATAAGAAATTATTTTAAGATTATTTCATCTATCGTGTAAATTTAAACCTTGCAAATCGTATATCTTACATCTCTCTATATTTTAGTCGTCCAAGAAGTATAGCGCGCGACCTCGACCTATAGCATTATAATCTTAATTGTTTGATCCTAAATTAAATGAGACTCGTGATACCGCAAAACAACCAGAAAGAAATCGGATTAACAATACCGCTGGGAATAGCGCGCTCGCGGTATGCCGGGAAATAATTAACGAATTCTCATAATGGCAACGTCGGGCGACGCAGTCGCGGGGACAATATCTAATCAGCAGAGAAGTCCACGTAATTAAGCATTAAGCAAACTCCAGTAAACGCAAACTGGCTTTGCGTTATTAAAAGTGCCGAGTCCCCCCGCTTTCGTTGTGCAGGGCACGCCCGATGGACGCGTCGAGCTTTTTCATTACGTCGCGCACTCGTTAAAATGTATCTTCAGGGCGAAAAAAATTATTACGCCGTTCCCCCGTTGTGATGCGCGAACAGCGAATTTTCAGAAATTACATCAATCGGAAATTGCGGCGATGGCATCAGCGTTCTTCTTCCTATGTGTTCCGGGATAACGTATTATATTAGCACTCTGCGACCGCGTTCCTTCGACATTTTTCGTCAAGTCTAAATTAAAACCTCTTTCTATATAGTTTTGACTGTTTCGCTGCAAGCAAATTTGAATTTTTCTCCAGCCAAGATGCAAAATATATCAATTTATATTCGCGTCGCTTATGAAAAACGAATATTACGTGCTGCCAATTTTGTATTTTGTATATTGTTATCAAAATCATATTAAGCATTACTACTCCTTTTTAGTAAAAAAAAAAAAAAAAATTATCCTTTAGAAATATATGGCAGATAGTTTTCTCATTCTTATTAAACTGTTAGAAACTAAGAGAATACTTAAAATAAATATGAGACAAAAAGTACTCTTTAAACGAAGTATGCTGAAGTATCTTATTAAAGTTTGTTCTTAACTTTCGGTCAAAATGCTATTTTCTGAAAAGATTTTGACCATGATTAATGCCGCAGAATAAGAAGAAGGGAGAAGAAAGTAACCATGCGAGGCAAAAATTTGCTACTCGGAGTCCATTGCCCATTTCTTTCTACTCCATCTTCCAGTTTTCGCCCGGTTCCTTCTTTTCTCTTCTGAAACCTAATTCTCTATTTTCAGTTGCTTATCTCGGAAGTAATTGATGTTCCAAAATTGAAATGGGCCCTTCCTCTCGGATTATCCTCGATATCTAAAGTTGGACAAGAAAACGCGCCCTGCATAATAGAAAATAGATGTATGATAAGTACATATTGAATCCCCGAGCTGTGTAGTCCTGGACAGGTACACAATAAATTTCATCGTGCCAGTGAAAACACGAAGGCGAATAAAGTGCCCGGGGGTTAAGCACCCCTTCCTCCATTCTGTAAATCCTATTCTCGAGAAAACTATGTTAAAAGGTAGAAACGAGTGCAGTGGGAAAGGAAGGTGAGACACGATGGCGGGGAAATGTCGATGGTGCGAGGCTGGTAGAAAAGGCTGGGTGGTATCCTAATGGGATAGCGACAGCGGGGGTGCTATAAGGACCAGAAAGGTACATGGAACATCGAATAGAATGTCGAGGCCGAATAATTGAATGCCAGTCAAATTTGCGTAACGAAATCGCTACGGTATGGAAAATCGCGAGACATTAGCAATTATCGTCCTTGCTAATCTCTCTGATATTTCAATCTGAATAGAGAATGTTTTGGCTCGGTAATCGATTTCGAATTTGTAAGCATTCCCCGGAGAAGTACTAAAAAGTATTGTCTTATTTTTTTGCAAATTTCTTTTGTAATAAAATTTCTTTGACAAACTTTAACACGAAATAAAAGTCTTTGATGATATTTCGTTACATTGATACATAAAATAACTTGGACTGTTTAAATCACGTAATGTTGATCTGAAAATATTCTTCCAAAATTATGCTCTCTCTTATCGTTGATATTAAATACACGATATAATCTTGAGTAATAGCATATTTTTTAATAACAGCAATTTGTATGTATAAATGGTGCAATAACACCAACTTTATTATTTTTCGCCGTCACGTATTACAGCGGTTATTTGTGCCCAGAGGAGGGTCGCAGAGTACCATTAAGACGCGCGATATTTCATTTCTCACGCCCAGAGGAATTCTCGTTTTCTCCCGTCTTGTTTACCTACAGAAATAACGGGTTGCTTCGATGACCCCTATCTTTCAATTATCGGGGCCCCATCATTGATTTTCACTTTCGCGAAAGTAAACCTAATCTGGTGCACATCTCCACGTGTGCCGTGTCTTTTACACAAAGAGACATACGTGTCTATTAAGATATCTCGTTCTCGATCCTGTCGTCATATATACGACGGAGAGAAAGTGCGAAACAAATTCATTCTCGTATGAAATTAAATTTCGGCAAATCCCAGGTCTACCGGATGCCAGCCGTCCGTCCTATCCGGTGAACGTTGATCCTCCAGCTTTTCGGTTTCTCTCATGAATTATCTTCGCGGTGGCGGATAAAATGAAAAAGAAATTACAGTTATATAAGCCGAACTATTCTCGTTGCTGTATATTGAATTATTCATTAAATTAATATTATTATTTAATATTATTATATTTATAAATTATTTTAATATTACTAACATTATTTTATTATAATTTATATTAAATTAGAGATACTTTACTTCGCCAATAAATAATTAACAATAATATTATTATTTATTATTTCAAGACCAATCGTAAATTAAAAGTTTTTATTAACAGATTAATTAGGACTACATATAGCTATCTTAGAAGGAGGAAAACATATTCTCACGATCATGCTATTTGCAGAAGATTGGATTTTATGGCAGTATACATTAGAACGTATTTCTTCCGTTTATGCTAGCCGGCAAGAATATGTCAATCCGCTTTGTCCAGCACTCCCATTCTCTTGCCAATTTTCACTCTCGCGTTAGTGTAGCGTTTTCGATGCGTGAAGCCGACCGCGGCTATTAGGGAGCCGAATCTCTCGTTTCGAAAACGTAGAAATAAAGTATCTACGTAAACTGGCTTCTGCATTGGGGTGCACGGAATAAAACTGCGCTCGTAACGGCCGCAATTCGCCGAATGACGATCACCAATGTTTAATGGAAGTATTTCGCAGAGCGTTTGAAACTTGAACGATAATCGAGCCCGATTTCGATTCTGCAGCCAAATCGAACGATCAATTGGGCCGAAATGGAGACCGTCGTGCCGCGCGCACGCCGTACCGAATTTAGCGTGCAATTTTCGCCCGGCAATGTCTAGCTCTCATTAAACGACATCGTTACACGAAATCGTATGTATAAAAGAAGATATGAATGCATCATAGCGGATGGATAATTTGTGCGATTCGATATTATAGCAACTAAGAAAAGCAGCGCTTATAACTATCTCATAAGCTAAACGGGAAGAACGTGTAATTGGATAAATTGCATTTATAAATAAATGATTTAAAAAATGTCATCCTCAATCAAGTTTAAAATGATCGTATCTCGACGCGCACAAATATATAATTAAATCAAGACGCCAAAATAGCAGACTATATAATGACTGTTCTCAGACATTCGCGTGTTATATATAGGGAAGACAAACAGGGCAATCATGAATCACGTTCTGTATTGACTTTACTATTTCCTCGTTTTCCACTCTCGTGCCGTCGAACATCAGACGCGTGTCTTCTCGGATTTGCCGACTCCGGAAGTTTAAGCGCGTAGGTAATTGGAACGAACGATTTATTCGCGTCGCAGGTCACTGCGACGAAATCTCGGATTATCTCGGCGCCACCGCAGTTGATCGTACGAGGGAGATCCCTCTCGTTAGGCTCACGTCCCTCTCCTTTTTACTCTCCCGGCATCACCGAGGCGCGTCCCACCTTCGCTCGCGCCGCCTTCGCCTTCCAGTTTGCTTCACTCTTCTCGCCCAGGATAAGGGATGAATAATGTACTCCCCGACCTCCGAGCAAACCTCCATGCAACCTGAATGACAAATCAGTTTGCCGTCCGAGCCAGGTCACGAATCGACGTCAGCTCTCACCTCCTCCAGCTCCCTCCGCAGCACCATCTTCTCCACCTCAAAGATCCGGAATTTTCGCAGGACGTTTCCCGTTCTCGCATGAATCCCGATGACGCGCCAGCATTCGTCAACGTTCTTAATGTGTCCGGGATGCCGCCGATACTGCGAAACTCTTTCAGCTCCAACCAGAGCCGTAACAGGGAAAAATTTCCTGTCACGTAAACAGTAAATCGATATAAGTGCGATGCGACTTCTGAATTGGCAATAAAATTCTGTAAAAATTTTTGTATTCGGCGCCGAACGACAATTTGTTAATACTTGCTGGCAGAACTTTGGACAAACGAGAGAAAATCTACAATTTTTCTTCCTCTCTCTCTTACACACAATCAATCCTTGAAATTCTTTCAATTCATGTTAAGATAATAATTTTGATTTATTAATTTTGATTTTACTTAAAATGCCAGTAACATTTTTAATTGCCATTATCATCACTCTTTTATCAATGACGAATTACAAAATGGCAGAACAGAAATAACCGTGTTCTTAACGATTCTTTAAGGCAATATTATTTGTCTCTGGCAATGTGTTGGGAAGTAATAACGACAACCGCGGTTGAAACCCATTATATGGAAGACGTGTTTCATTAATCGAGCGTGGATTTCTGTTGCAGAAGGTTGGTTGCGACCTTCGAGTTGGTAGTAACAAGAACACAGATGCGTGTGGCGTGTGCGGAGGGAATGGATCAAGCTGCCAATCGCGATACTCCTGGAGTTTGGAATCGATATCCGCCTGTTCCAAGTCCTGCGGTGGAGGTTGGTAATTACTGAATTAATTTAGCCATATTTCCCTATGCAAACAATTACATGAACAAAGTAACTCAATGTTATGCGAAAGTTTGTCGATTTTCGAAGGTATCATCTCCGAAGTATCCATATATTTATTTAATTTGTACACAAAGATATGTCAAACTATGATTCTTATAATTCGAGGAGTATTTCTCATTACTTTTGAGATTTTTTTTTATTATATTCAATAATTTCTAAATGTATATTATGTAACTGTTTCGAGAGCTAAAAAAAGGCACGTCGTTGAACAAGAAGATAACGAATGAAATTCACGAGCATTATTTGCATGAACGTTCGCCGTCAAATTGGAGGGCTAATTTGCCGGTCACGTTTTTGCGCTAATAGGTTTCAAGATAGGGATGGCGGTGTGCAAATCGGCCGACGAGAGCGTCGTGGAGGACAGCTATTGCGATGCAAACAGCAGACCTTCGGTGAAGCCCGTAATGCCGTGCAACACGCACCCTTGCACAACGAAGTGAGTACTTTCGGACAGACTAAACTATCTACGGTAGAACTGCATGCACGTTCTATACGTCAAAGAAACGTCAGGCCACACACTCGCGTGTACAATTGAGAGGTAGATATTATAGGTGCCTCACCCCGCGAACTGCACGCGCGCGATTTCGTCCCGCCGAACAATAAAATATCCATTCCCCGTTTATGTAGAAAATGTTACTTTCTCCATATCTCGCATTAACTTGCGAACAAATCGCATTTCTCGTACGATATCTCGGGATTTTCAAGAAAGTATAAGCGAGGAGCGAGCGAGAAGTTGAGGAGTGGTACTCGGTACTCGGTATGCGAGCGATCTTTGTTCCTGCAACAATATTTCTCTTCCGTTTCGCGGAAGGGTTGCGAGACTGCGATTTAAAGCGAGTTTTCGCGATGGAAATCGTCCGACAAACGACGAGATACTGCGCCGCGAGTCGACGGGGACTCCCGGACAAAAACTCCCGCAAACTATTCTCTCTCTGGATCCAGCGGACACTATGGATGGAAGTCGTGGAGTCGAAAGTTTGCCGTCCGGTATACAGAATCTCTCTTCTTTGTGTTCGAATTCACGGCTCGATATATATTCGGCGGGACGATCGACCAAACCCTTGCCGATTGTCTTTTGCCGCTGTTCCGCAAACGATTGCTTTTGGGTTTGCGACTAAAAGCAAAGTAATGGAGAACGCTGTGTTTTTTAAACGATCAGATCGCGAGCTTTTACTCGGCGAGAAATTAGCAGAAATCGTGCTGTGTAACAGGCGCCAGTTGCACGTGGTAAAATTGCGTTTGGGAGACGTATTAGCTCGTTTCGTCGAGCGGACGGTTTTCGCGCGCTGTAATATATCTCACTCGATCTATCTCACGTCACTCGATCAAATCGATCGGCGAGAACGCGAGAAAATTGCCGGTTTGGGGATACGCGTGCCTGCGACGACAGTGTCACTAATCGGATCGTATCGTTTAACGATCAAGATGGGCGTCTGTAGCTCGACAAGACGATTATCGCGCATCCGCGATTACCGTCGATGAGCCGTTTCCGTTGATAAATTAGCAGCGCGGCATCGATCGCCCAGCGAATCGGTCAACGGCTGTGAATCGGTCAATGCTTGATTGGAGTGGCCGCGAGTTTAGTTTGAATTTAGTTCGACTGAAACCGACTAAACGGGGGGCCCACCTTTCCCTCCCCAGAGAGGAACGGAACTCCGACCGCCGTGAAAAGCCGCAACCGCGCTTTGAGGTATAGCAATCCGGAAGTTATGATTTAATCGCACATTACGACTTATCCCCTGGTTATTTACCGCTGAGGCTTAAGCGATCTCCATATACATCCGACCGCGAATCATGAATGCTTATCAAAATTCAATTGTCTATCTAGCATGGTATTCAAGCGGGAGATAGCGATAGCTCAGATCTCGTATATTATAGAAAAATATATTACAGAAATAATAATTACAATGAATTCTTGATTTTGTTCTTGGTATTACGATACTTGCGATAATGCATGGTATAATTTATGTTTATATTGAAAGACGCAGGCAATAGACGTGTTTTATAATGAGTTTCATAAGCGAGCACTACGGTAGATGGCTTATCGGGTAAAATCCGCGAGATATAGCCATGTTGACACATATACATTATGAATTCATCGCGGATATTGGTAACACGTGTTAGGCCGTGAACGGATCTTAACATAATTATAAAGTCAAAAGTAGCACGTCGACACGACACGGTAGTCCGTCGTCGGGTGCAATTTTGGGAAACAGACACGCGTATAGGGGGTGGAAAATTGAAAAGACTGACGGTAATTAATTTCGAATCTCGGGGATCACTTGGCGTTCGTGGCTTCTCCACCGAACATCCTTATACCTAATGCGTGCGCGGCTTTGCCACCGGAAATTGAACGCATCAAAGATGACTTTGAAGATCACGATGGAAAGAATGTCGAGGCTCGGCGAGATCGGCAAGGTCGGCGGTATAATCGATGATCGATATCCCGCTACGTAAACCCAGAGACATGGGCGAGAGAGTTTACCGTTTCACTTTGTCATTTAGCGCAATCGCTCGTACACGGAACATTTTTACGGCGTCGTGCATGAAAAATGCCGAGAGTGACTTTGACAGTTTCATAAAAAGCCCGTTACGTCGATGGAAGGCACTCCACCCGGATTACTTGGTAAATGCCCAGCAAATCGGTATCTTCTCTCCCGCCGATATGTTGAGGCTGGGGAAACTATCAAAGATATCAGTCGTGAGTTTTAATAGAGAAACGCTTTGGCATTTTAGAATCAAAATATCCACCGTCAAAAGCGAAGCTATTTCTATACCATTTATTCGATGAATGATACTGCGGAAATTTTCACAACGTCGTAAATCGAAAAAGCTTCCAACGAGATAAAAGAAACGCGAAATGCGTTATTTGTGGAAAAAGTGTGATTGATATAAAACATCTTTCGGGATGATTATTTTCACATTGAAATAGAAAATGTATACGCATCTTGGAGGGACTATTTTATTTTACATATACGTGTGTTTGAAGTTTCGCCGCGTTACCCTTCACGTTCAGCGTGTATAACTGACGCAAACATTGTGTCGTATTACGGAATGAACAATTCCGCATTGTTACGAATGGAAAATGGAGGGAGCGAGTGCGGCGGCGAGATTTGGGCAGTGCCGCATGCAAGGTTCTATTTCATGTTTTGGAACTCGGACAACCCACGGGTATACCGAACGTGAAAAATGAACGTATCCACCGATGTAAAAGAACGAGAAACGTATCGATGAGAGCGCCCGCCGCATTTTAAACGCGCGCGTTTCAAGCAGCATGTCGCCATCCTCGGATCATAAACTTTACATCCGCCGACGTTGACGCAGCACGTTCATTTTTTACACCGACTTTAAATAACCGTAAGGACCGTTGCCGTTATCGTGTTTTTTTTCCTCCACCGACGAAGGTGGAATGTTAATCATTGGCACGCGCAATTTTGCGAATGCGGCCGCGTAACTTCGTAACAAACTTAATCTCGTTATAAGATATTCCTGGTGATATGCACACCTTGAGCGAACTTCCTTTCTCAATCTTTTCCAGGTGGATGAACGGAGAATGGAGTGCGTGCAGCGCGAGCTGCGGCGGCGGTTCGCGAACGAGGTCCGTCTTCTGTACCGAGGAGAACGGGAACGAAACCACGAAGGTAAATCCGAGAGAGAGAAAGGCTCTTCAATAATGAAGTTTTCGTTTAGTCGAGTTTTCTCCTAGACTCTATGATGATCTCGGTGGAGTTCGAGATATTACTTATCTCTTAATAACGCGAAATGAAACGTATACAGCTACGCTCGAATTTCAACCGTGTTTCAACATTTCGCACATTGTGGAATAGTCTTAGCTGTCGATATTATTGGCATTTGTCTTAAATTTAACAAACTGTTATTCACACCGTTGTTATTGCTCTTTATTATTTCATTCAATGAATATGCTATTAATTTTATATATATCCATCTTCTCCCTAATTATTAAAGAATCTATTATCGGGAGAGAGGGATGACATAAACGTCATTCATGCAAAGCGTTCAAAGCTTGAGATATCATAATTAAATTGTTCATACATATTTGTCCAAACGATACGAGAAATCGATACAGTACATGCCGACGGTAACTCGGTTTCGAAAATCCCGTGGGGTGTGTTTGCGTCTGCCCACCCCCAGAGAGGGTGTCGACGCTTTTTACGGTGTAAAGACAAATAAATCTTTCTGGAATAAATCTGCCAGGCGCGACGGAATCAGCGTTACGCGTGCACACGATAAAACGCCACATTTTTCACATTTCGCCACTGACGTTAGACACGGCCGTAATTCCGTCGCGCTTCCGCGCGGACGGAACGTTAACCATTCCTCTCATCTCAGGGAATTTTATGCCGTACTTTCGTACTTGTCTGCGAGTCGCATTTACATACGCAGCCCTGTCCCGCTTCTCGACGGTCTACGGAAGAAGATCCCGCGATCCCTAACCCAGTTCGGTTCGTTTAAACTCGAGGAGCTTGCTCTCCTCGCGAGTACACGTCGTCGCTCACCGCGCGTAAAACCTCCCCCGTCCGACAGCTTTCACGCACACGTACATAACGTACGTATAGGCGGTGTACGTTCATATTTCATACATGCAGGACGTCCTACGCAGCCTACAGCTTCAGACATCTTTCCAGAATTTATGCAGAATATTTACGACTGACTTTTCCCTAACGAAACTTTTCTGTTACATTTTTTTTTTTTTATATTAGCGACACAAATATCTTGATGATCTGCGAAATTAAATTTCTGAGATACGATTGAATTCTCATCTTTATTAATTCATAAAGACTTATGAATAATTCTGTAATATTGTCGATACCTCGCCGTATAATATTCGCAACGAGAAATATCTCATTTCCGTGTTTTCTGATATTTTACTTTTGTACACTTGTATTAAGTCTCACATCTAATTATTAAAATTGAAGCGATTATATATTAAATTCTAATAATATATATTAAATCCTTGTCGTTACAGCTGACCGACCACAAGTGTAGCAGCACGCACAAACCGCGCATTCAGGAGACCTGCAACACCGTGTCCTGCCCGATGTGGGAGACCGATAAATGGAGCGAGGTGAGAGTGCATACGATTCTACGCGAGTAAAACGCGCTGGAATACAAGCGGAGACACGGCGTTGTCCCGTTCGTATCATTTAAGAGCGAAAACGTTAAGCCTTCTCGCCACAATCACGGATTTAGGTGCACTCGTGCAGGGTCCAGTCGCAAGCGCACGAACACACACGCACCTATCCACCCGTGTGCACGTACTCACACACGTGCGGAGAGCACGGCACAGCTTGCTATCTCAACTACGAGTTTTACTGCAAAACGTACTGCCCAGATGGAAACAGGGTTAATGGTTGTGCACGATTTGCACGCTCCCTTTACCCACCGCGTAAATGTTACTGGGTTGTTACGCGTACGAAATGACCGATTCGAATAACTTGTGTCTGGCCAAAGTTGTGCTTTTAAATTTACCACAGCTTGTCTGATCATTTATTACCTATCAAAGACGTTAGATGCTAAATTAATGTAAGATTTTCAGAAATTGATCTCGTGATTTTGTCTTCTTTAATTATTTGACTTTCAAGCAATTTTTACAATCTGTTTCTTTAATCTTTAGATAGAGTGAAAGAGATCATAATGATCGATACTGTGTGCGATTTCAATAACAACTTTTAATGATTTAAAAAAAGTGTCAGAATATTCTAATTAAATACGCTTAATTGCTGGCTGGTTGAAGTAGATTTATTTTGGCTTTAATCTGATTATTTATCGATTTTTCTAAAAGTAGCAATAGATAGAAATAACTTTAACTAATAAATGATGAAACCACTAAGATCAGTGGATTTAGCTTGAATATATACTGATGCATTCGAAGATCTAACAATTAGCAGATTAAAGGTTCTTCAAATAATCACAGCGGTGCGCGCATTACTCAAAGCACGCGTTAATTTATCTGTGAATCCAGATTGCGGCGTTATTACACGTTTGGGGCATAAACGCGCGCGGCAAGGAAGCCTCTAATTATAAAACTCTGTTTCCATCCGTTGCCCTTTTCGACAAGTTGCAACGTACCGTGGCCGTTTAAGGGTATAAAGCAAATTAACAACTGCGCGCGATTTGCACGATGCGCGCTTGTGGCGATGGATACGTCAACGCGAATTACACGAGAACGCGACCCTTCTCTTGCCGCAATCGCGATTTCGTGTCCACGTATCTCCGTTTCTCCACGGAGAGAACGCGATTTTCACGAAAAGACGTGTGTATAACCGTCGTAATTGCACATGGACGACGGACTGGCTAGAGGTAGACAAAGTTGTGTCCGACGAGGATGACGCTCCGTAAAGATTTTCCATTGATATAGAGATAGCGGAAGTTTTCAAAGTTAATTTGTACAAAAGACGTCAGATTTGATACTTTTCTTATACTTGATTCTTTTATTGTTCGCATTGGATCGATTAACGATTTATTGCTTGAACAATCTATTTTTGTTTCTCTTATAAGTAGAATAAATCGCCTAACATATTAATAAACCCCATTCTCTTCTTCGGTTTAAATTAAACATTAAGAGAAAATTTAATTATTCGTTCTTATTCCGCATAATGACTTTAGGTTGCTTCTAAAGCTATTCAAGGAATTACAAGAGATCAAAATATTTGTACTATAGTTGTACGCTTGCATTGTTTAAATTCGTTTTTTTCACAAAATAGTCACTAATTACGGCAACGTAATCTCTTAATAAATCTGCGATATAATTTTTGATATTTAATTATACTTGCTAAAAATTACGGAACAACATGCGAATTGAATCCGAATGGAATCGGATTTAAGTATGTTATTCAAGCGTGAATTATGGATCAACTCGCAAATATAATCTAGTTTACGTTTAATTTTGAGCAAACAACTCGTTTTCGTAACATGGAATGCGATAAATTTCTCATTCTTGATTAAGGCAATTTGTTTGTTTCTACCGCTTTACGCGTCAGAGGGATGCCTTCGTTAAAATATATTTTAATCCTTTACCGACACGCTGAAAGTTTCCACTTGTAGCGCATGGATCCCTCGTCTAAATAAATGGAAACCGAGTTCAGCGAATTTTACATACATTTTGCGCTGCACATTTTTATTTTCTTCTATAACGTTTAAAACAAATACACATGGCGTTACGTGGGTGTTAAAACTAATAATATACACTATATTAAATTGTATTAAATAAATTCTCGCGTTTGGTTTGATTTAATCCAAGTCGGCGATACCATCTTTCAAATTCTCGTAAAGTACAGACGAAATATCTATGAAATACACATTAATATCAGCATGCACTAGAAAAATTATTAGCTCGGCAGGAACGGCTGTAATATACGTTCAAAATGCTCTCAAAAGGAGCATCATGACTCAATAACAGGCTCCGTACTTTTGCTCCGCGCCGACAGAAAGAGAAAGCATTTGCTCTTTTTCAAACACAGATGATTGTATCGAGCGGCAGACGAGCGCGTGTGGATAAAACGGCACTCTCATTCGCGTTGCCGCGCGCCGTGCCGTGCCGTCGTCGTCCGCCCGACGACTAAATCGGATTTCCTCGAAGCCGAGGAATCGCGAATCGCCCGAGCGGAACATCGACCGTCGCGTCGTGGAGAATCCCTCTACCAGGCAGCGGTATATGAAAGAGAATGGCGGTAACGTTTCTTGGCTCAGGGATATGGCGTGAAAATGGAGCCAGACTGTAAACTGCCCTGCCTCCTACCGTGTATACGAATTACGTCTAAACCGCGCGAGTAAGGGGAGCATATACGCGAGTAGACTCGTCTCGTCTCTCTTTCTCCGCGCGCGAAACGTCTTCTCGCGAGCTACCATCGGCATCGCCCAAGCCCGCCAGCCAGCCATATTCTTCCACGCGGAGTTCTTTGAAGATGCTTCAGGCCACATCAGACACCAACATCAAACAGGACAATTTAGTCTCCAAACAACTGCCTCCCCGCGCTCCTCGCTCTCTTTTCCCTCCCCCACAGCTCTTTTCCGACCCACCCCGTTCCATCAAAATCCTCGGCTGGCCTGGTGAAAGGCAACCGCGTTGCCCTTCTTTCCATAGCAAAGCCGAAGTTAACGGGAAAAGAAGGGAGACGCTGTACCGGTGTGAAGAGCTTTCTTACCGGCTTGAAGGAGAAAATTGAGATACTGTGATAGATGGAGAGATATAAATAGGTGAAAGATTACATATTCTTCCTTGAAAATATACTCGTTCCGGATACACGAACAATTCGCGAATGCTTCAGAATAATTTAAGTTATTATTATTGTATACAAGAGAAATTATTATCGTATTTAATTTACTTAATAGAGAGATAAATCTTTCTTACTGCATTATTTGCGCAGGGAAGTAAGATATCGCTTTCTTTTAAGAGCGATGGCGAGAAACGAGCAGCGGCATTTCTTGCCGGATGAGAAAAGTGCGTGGCACAATTACACGAACAATTCCTTGTTTTATACATCAACGTCGTAATACGGAGAAACGAGGAAAAAAAGGGCAAACAAGTCGATAAATCCTCTTTTCCATATTATTCTTCATCATAGTTCGTCGCCCTTTAAATTCTGGGTTACGCGGATAAAATAAAATTACCACTTTCGAGAAAGACAATATAACAGAGGTAACGCACATTTGCCGGCAAGCATTTCTTCGAGAGCTATATCTTCGAGCGTGGCCTCGAAAAGGGACGGAGATGAAGAAAACGGAGAGGAGCGTGCGCGAGGAAACGAGTGAAAGAGAAAAAAAAAACGGAAACGAAGTGAGAGAGAAAAAAACGGAAACGGAAGTCATATAACGTTTTGCCAAGAAAAAGCTCACGTGGCTCAATGAAGTTACTTGCGAAACATGCGCACGTGCACTTGCAGTGTATGTGAATAGTATACATATGTATAGGTATACACACGCTCGCGATCGACGGCTCGATCGACGACCCTCGTCGATATGATCGTCGCATCGGCGGCAGGGTCAACGTCGTTGCAGCTCGCATCCGAAAGCGAATTCGAATGCCGTCTCCGAAAGCGCGCTAACGCTCTGCACATCGCCTCGGATCTTTCGTAACGAATGCGATTCAGATATCGGCGGCTGCAGCACGATATGCGTTACCAATGCAACGACTCCGCGGCGCCCGCGGAGCGTTTTCAGCGCTTTCAGTCCCTGGCACGATGTTCGGACGTGGTTTCTTGTATACCTTCGACTGACCGAAAATCGAGATAGTTTCTGGAGGCATTCCAGAACTTTGATTTTGGCACGCTCGAGATTTAATACACGCCTATCGTGTTGGCGGTCAGTAACGGAATTGCAAATACTTCTGCTTCGTCAGATAATTTTGAATTGTTCTGGTAATGACATGGGAGAATTAAATTAATTAATTAATTGTAAGAAGAGGTCCAAAAGTAACGTTTTTCTATTCTGTTCCTGTCACTTTTGTGTGTTTGCTAGAACTTACTTTTGCTCTTTTCTTTTCTCTCGACACGAGCGTATTTTTCATGTTCATTTTCATTCATCATAAGTGTAGGGAGAGGGGCATAAAAGTATAAATGCTTTTAAGAAGAGAATCGATCTGATTTAGGATAAAATTAGATTAGCAACTGGAATAATCTATCCGAAATTAGATCTGTTTCCGCGAGCGAGCTGCACAAATTTTCCCCGCTTTGACTTGAAAATTAGAATTAACTATGTTTTAATTGAAAAGAATGAAAAAATAATATTTTCGCGTCTATCAACCGCGAAATGTAACCAACCAGATTATGAGATACGTTCAAGGAAAGATCTATGGAGAGCAGATGTGCCAGAGTTATCATAAAACGTCTGCATAAAACATAGGGAGCTCGGGATAAATTTATGCAGCGGTAACCGGAACGCACATACATGTTTCGTTTACCAATGTTTCGTCGCAGCCTGCGTGCGAACGCATGCAGTTGAAACGGGCACGTATTGTACGCAGTGTATATACCTATGCGGTACATATTGCCTCATATTCGAACGGGTCGCTGACATCTATGCAAGTTTTCTGGCACAACGTTCGACAGACCGCTCTCTCTCTCTCTCTCTCTCTTTCTCTCTGGTCCAGTTTCTTGTCGAGATAGACACTTACACCCTCCTCCTCTCCCGAAAATCGATACACTGCCTGGAAGCTTTCCAGAATTTTCATTGTACGAATCGTCGTGCCGTTAGTTCCCTCCCAAGAGTCGCTCTGATTGCCCCAAAGTTTGCTCCGTGAAATAACCAATAGCAACGCGATTTTCAAATTGAAAGAAAACCTCGTCGAAAATTAGAACGTTCTGAAAGTTACACATGCCTACCTCGTATTTTATCTTGTAACTAACCTGGGCCGTGAATTACACGTCGAACTTTACGACGATTGTGTTGCCGGACGCTTTGACACACGATACGAACTGCCGCCCCGCCGCTGTAAAGATACTTTGAGAATCGCCATCAAACATTTTTCACTTTCTCAGAATGTTATTCAAATTTATTCCGCAATAAAAGTGTCGCGCGTCTTTACATGTCTGACAACGTGCGGTACTTATCTAGTTGGAATTCGTCCAACTCCAGACGGTTGGTTGCACCTTTCGGCCCTTGAATCACGGTGCTCTTGCACGAAATGATTCAGTTCGAGGATCGAGGTCAAAGTGTCTTTGTTATTTTCCAAATCGTCCATCAGTCCGTATTAAATAAGCGTTATAATTTTTCCAAGATCGCCCACTATGCACGTTAAATTACTGAGATTATATTTGTAGATATAGATAATATTTTTAATCATCATGAAATGTAGAAAAAGTTTATAAAAAGACCCGTATATGGAAGTATCGGAAGTTTGAGAAGATGTCGGGGAAAGATATTTATTCTCGGTGACAAATTTCTGTGTTGGAAGATCTCGACGAATTGTAAACCATTCGCGTCCATTACGCATTGCGAATTCCCGCTCTGGGGTAAAATAGCCTCTCATGATCCTCGAGAATGCAATCTTGTTGCATAAATAAGAACATGACGATGAACGTCCAGGAAGATAACAGTAAAGAATGGCGTTCGTACGAGTTTTCGTGAACGCTTCCCGTCTCTTGAGCGAACTAAAGTTTCTTGGCAGATACGTGAAAGGAAAAATCTCCGCAACTTCCCTGCGGAATGTAGACGTCATGCTTTATTCATGAGGTCGCTAAATGCGGCCCGTTGCACTAGATGTGTATTTATTGCGGTATCCGTCGCGCGTAAGACGCAATATTTCACTGATCATGTACTACGATACTAATATTAGATTGTTTCATATGAGCTCTTTTCAAGTTTCTCATTTCTTCCTCAACTTGAATAATAAATTTTTTTTAAATTCCAGAAAGTATCAGGCAATACTAAAATCTTATTCAAGTTAATTATGATATTGTTTCATTAAAAATATTACATTCGTACAATTTTTATATACCACAATAATCAAATTTGCCTACAGCAAGAAAACTCTAACACAAAAATGTTTATATTTTTAATAAACATAGATTCTTACAAATAGATAAATTAACGCTTATTTAAAATTATGAGGTCTTGGACACATCTTGGCCGATGTGTACAATGAGCAAATTTGCACGATTAGTATAAATGCATCGCGGCGCATCATACATCTCTATCTTTCGAAGAACGTTGTTTGTCTTGTGCGAATAACGAATCGCTATCCCATTACGTTCATTCGCACACAGACCAATGAATGTGGAATACAGGTAAAGCGAGTAAATTTTCCCAGTCATGTGCACGCAAAAGTGTGCGCGGCCCATGATTTACGGCGCTTCATTTCTGATCGATACACAATACAGTCCGTTCCCGTCCGCTCTCGAAAACCGAACAGCATCACGGAATGGTGCTCTTTCTGATAGCGATACATAAAGGCTTCCGCGCGCGCGCGCGCCCGTCAGCGTGGCACGATAATGATTTCATCCGAAGCTGCGGGACGCGGGGTAGCCCGGGTAGCGCCGCTAGAAGACAGGAATTGATAGATTTCTCTCTTTTGTGAGCACCCAGGAGCCATGCAAATATTGAACTGAAAGCACAAGGCTCCTTAAAGCACTCTCCCCCCCTCGCTATCGAGACTCTTTCCGAGTTATATAGCTCCGACCGTGAAAAGCAAAGACAGACGGAGGGAGATGAAGGATGAAGAAAGGTGAAGAACCCAGAATGAGGAACGGGATAAAGGGAGACGGAGGAAAGAGTGGGGTACCTAAGTCGAGTGGTTTCCGCTTTTCCTTTCGTGTCACCTTTCCACCTTCCTGAACGATAGCTCTCACGTTCGAGCTCCTTCTTCATTGTCTTTCTCTTCTACATCGCTTCCTCCTCCCCTCTCTCTCTCTCTCTCTCTCTCTCTCTCTCTCTCTCTTTCTCTCTCTTTCTCTACCTTTTCTCTCTTTCTCTCTCCTTTCTCTCTCCTTTTTCTCTCCTTTCTCTCTCCTTTCTCTGTCTCTCTTTAGATTGCTTTTCTTACATCCATCTCTCTCTCGATACTATCCTTTTATTCCTTCCTCATCGCGAGCGAGAAACTTCGAGGACACAACATGCCTCGAACGAGACTTTTCGACTTTGCTGAAATGAGAACCGAAAATGGCAATCCGAAATTTTAAATTAGACCGCGCCTCGGCATTAATCCACCTTGGAATGTGGTGTTTTATGCGAAGTTGCCACGTCGTTAATGCGCCACGGGTAGTTTCGATTGCATCTTTCCTTACTTTCGGAGTAAAACGCAGTCTCGAATTTCGTCCCTCTGATTTATCCTTGTCAAACGGACTTTTTCCTTACCTTGTTTTCTCACTAAATCGCAGAAAACAAATTACAAGTTATAAAACTTCTTTAACTATCTTTCGCTTTTTATTAAATTACAAGGAAAATATTGATAAGAAAAGGATTTAAATGGAACAACAGAATACACAAAATGGAAATGTCTCATGTTTATATTGTCTTCGCGTGCGCGAACAATGTAAACTCGTATCATTAAATCACTTACATGATTCATTACGTTACAATTACATTATATATTATATCTATTACATATTTTATACTATTATGTTATTAATTATTTCTATTAATCCATTCAAATAAACGTGATTGTTTAACATAGAACTGATCTCTTTAAGTGTGAATTTCTCTACTACAATTTTCATAAGTCGCGTGCATTATTCCTCGCTTTTTATCGGTCCACATTGCATCTTATTACAATTCTACGCGAAGTGTGCATTTTAACTTTTTATTTATGCAGTGCTCCGTGACCTGTGGCACCGGAATACGGACGAGGACGATCGAATGCAGAGACGGTGTTGGTGCCATCTCCAGGGACTGCGACCCAGCGGAACGTCCTCATACCGAGCAGGAATGCAAGACGAACGTCGCATGTCCCACATGTAATTGCGTTATGTCTGAACTATTGGCTCGAACGGCAATTTAACGTCCTTTAAGCGACGATCTGAAAATTCATACGCGATATTCCCTAAGCTCATTACACGAAATTAGAGGTATATCTGTATGAAATTTAAACTTCGGACTCCGAGCTGTTAAGAAGTCGTGTAACTACAAAACGTTTACCAGTGCTCTTATCTATTACGTATGATTTATGAAAAGGGCATATTATTTTTAACCCTTCTTTAGGTTTCTCATACTTCGAGATAAACAGATTTTAAGCCTTTAGTTTTCACTTATGTTTCCATGGAATACTAATTTCCAGAGAGTTTCAGTATCATAATATTTTTTTATTGACATTTTTTATTATATTTTAAGAAACCATGAAATTTTGCATATATTTATTATATCGTTTTGTTAACAAAATAAAAAAAATAACTATGTGATTAGATTCACATGCGTTACATTTCTGCAAAATTCAGATTTTTTTTCGCGAATTGCGGAAACTTTCTCGTAAGATTAGATGCCTTTCATTGTGCAAAAAAACATGAGAAGCCAAGTCAAGCAAATTATAAAGTCAAGCCAAGCTCAAGAAATTATTGAAAGACGTTATCGCGTTCACAAGGAATATGCATAGAAAATGAGATGGCATACGAAATGTTATTTAGATGGAGACGGTATGACACAGCCCCTAGTGCAGCCATATCCGCTATCCCCAGTGTCAGAGAAATTGATGGACCAACCGATACCTTCCGAATCGACGTAAGTACTTTCATACATCTTGTAATACATGTACACTGTCTATATTTATTAGTATCTTTAACTCACTCGAATGTTTTGGAATGTGTCGACATTACAGATCTTGTTAATCCCATTTTAAATAACTGCTCTGTACAATCTGAGATGTAACAATAATTTAATATAACGATAAACCAATTGGATATACAAAAATAAAAAAATTAAACGGAAATGATTTAATCATACAGATAGTAACTATAGTTAAATTGAAGTGCAACAATTATATACATAAGTTTCTCTTAGTTATTGTTATATAATTTTAATTTAGAACATCAAATTATTAATGAATTTATCTCGAATTAGGGATGATCTAAATTGATCTTCACATTGATGTAAAATTATATCTTTTTTTTTTTTAAGTTTTCTGGTAAATTAAGAATTGAATGTCTTAATAATAGCATTAGCCAATAATAACATCTATAAGATATACGTTGATATAAGATAATTTACTTATGATCGAAATAGAGTTACTGAATAGCGTTACGCGAATTTATCTTGCTGGTTATAAATAGATAACTATACTTTCATTTTATTTTTCAATGTAACCTATGGAAAATGTGAAGAAACAAATAACTATCTTGTTTGATCTAATTTAAAATCCAATTTAGGTAGTCCGCGGGGCAGCCACCAAACGATTAATTCATCAAGTTCTCGGCTCGTATAAACTTTCCGTTTCGCTACAATCCTCGCGGGATATGTAACATCGATCGCAATTCGAGAACAATGGCAGCGGCTTTAGAACAGCCATTACCACCGTAGCGAAATTCCATAAGATGTTAGACCTAGATTCCCTTCAGTCAGCGTTTATAACTTTCTCTCTATATGGCACCTACTATCTGACAATTCCCCCCGTACGCGTCCATAACGTGTTATTCTACTTTTTCGTTATCACAATCCGATTTCATCTGTCACAGATTTATTTTATATGAGAATAAACGAGGACACAAAAGTTTAATTGCGCTCACTTACGCATAGTCATGATAGTCTTTTTTTTATTTCAGTATTTTTAGTATGAATGAACATATTAAATCTTGTAATAAAATCTGTATACATATTTATGAGTACCAGTGATATCATAAATTTTTGTATTTAAAAAACCACCTAAATTATTTACTATTAAATATATTTATTGTTAGATTGATCATGAATAACTTCCGTTTTACTTAACAAACTGAATGTTTATATTTAAAAAACAGGATATAAGTATTGATTCGTAAGTGATTCTTAATTACTTGCAATAGATAAAATAATTAAATATTATGGATACTATATATTAGTTTCTCAGAGGAAATGATTCAGTAATTATGTATAGCGAAACTTCCTTATGAATTAACACACACACACACAATAAATGAACATATGTATTTCCAATTTTATAAAATTTAAATTTGGATTATATCATTCACGCGAAGATATCTTTTTTTAACAGAAAGAGATTTAGACCTTTTTATAGTCATATATTTATAATGAATAATTTATACGCTTTAAATCTCTCTCAAGTGCTCATACCAAAAATGGATGATGAAATCTTAGGCGACCATCGCATTTTTCATCTTTCTGGTGACCCAAAATCCCAGTTACCGGAGTTTCCGGACGAGCTCGCGTCCGCCCAACGTATTATCTTACGCGAATTCGGGGATATATTCAATCGCGACCTCGGTTTTCAGGTTTATCGCCGAGGAATGGTCCCCCTGCAGCGTTACCTGCGGCGAGGGCGTCAGGCACAGGGAAGTGCGCTGCAAGATATTCCTCGAGTTCAGCCAAACCATCGCCAAACTGCCGGACAGCCAGTGCTCCGGCCCGAAGCCGGTCGAGACGGAGAAGTGCACGATGGAGCCGTGCGGTTTGCTGGAGAACAGCCTATCCTACAGGATCGGCGACACGAGCGGATACGCCGAGTCGAGCCTGACCGACTCGTACAGTAGATCATCGTCCGGTAGTTCCGGCGGAAGCGGCTACGACAGCGGTATCAAGGTCGCCCCGGGTAGCGACGTGCAAACTACGTACTCGTGGAAGGAAACTGGCTACACCCCCTGCAGCGCAACTTGCTTAGGAGGTAACGGATCGAACGACTATTGTTCGCCAAGATTGCTTTTGATAATATACCCGGGGTGGACCGGACGGATAAGAGGCCGGGCTTCACCGCCCCGGGCGGTCCGGGATTTTAGGTTCTTAATCCGTTACATATGGATTTTAAATGATGAATTGCTTCCACTGAAGCTCGTCGCGAACGCATTAATTTTTTTCGTTGATAAACATTTATGTTGAAAAATCATCGAATTAATTTTAAAAGTATACGCAAATTCTCATATCTTACCCCCGAATAGGATTTAATTTTGCGCATCAAGATTTTGTGTGTTTAAATTATTAAGTTTTCAGATTATAGAATCAAAGAATCGCTACTATATTTTTATTATAGTAAAGCATATGCATTTTTATTATATCTTATTATATCATATTTATTATATGTATTACATTTCATTATATCTGTTATTCGGAACGTTCTCTTCGTACGTTTAATTTATAGGCGCATCTCGAACAAGTAAAACGATTTAATAACTCATTGCTATTTATTTTTTTCAATGTTTAACACGATATTTGTAAACGAGAGTATTGTGTAGAGCTAATATTAATCGTTTATTGAATAGGATTAGCGAAACGAATTTAATTCATTGACGTAGCTCTTAATTAGCCCGACAAAATCGTGCCGATGTCATTGTGCAATTAACAGCGCTCAGATATAATCGTATTAAGATTACTCTGTGTCGACTATCGCGATACAAAGGGAGGACCGTATGCTCTGAACGGATTATCTATCGTTTATGGCAAATCGCGCGCGTATAATTTATATATCTACATATATTTCTCTCTTCTCTAGGTGTTCAAGATCTTATTATAAATTGCGTGCGGGACGACACCGGGAAAACGGTGATGCCGCTTTTATGCTCGGCGGAAACGAAGCCGGAGGCGAGGATACGAGTCTGTAACGACCATCCGTGTCCTCCGAGGTAAAGCAACGCTATAACTCCGTGATATCGATCAGCTTAATGCCTAAATGTTGAGATACCGCGTTACGTAATGTTCGATTAGCCTAATCACCAAGTATCTTTGGACTGCCATAATATATTCTAATGACTTACACTAGAGGTTCTCAGTCTTCTTTGTCAAGAGGGCCGTATTAAATCTTTAACTGGGGAGAGAGAGAGCCGGATAAATTTTATTTTTGAAACTCGTATAAAAACAAAACATTTTTATTTTAAAATTCTTAGGCCGGTATTCATAGTCGGTTTTTATTTCAAGACCGACTTAAGTAATGTCTTAAGATGCTAATACGGCTCTGTGATTGGTTCATGACATCTTAAGATTGTATTTAAGACGGTCTTATAAATATAAGAACCGACTATGAATACCAGCCTTTATATATTATAAAAGTTCGACGTAGCGACAATAGAACTGCAGAACCAAAGCTCAAAATTCGTCAAAATTTCTTGGCAGGCCGGATAAAACTTAACTTACAGTACTTACACTATTAAATATATCAACTTTAATGCCTTCTCATAATAAGCATTTTTTTTTCGATAAATATGTAATCGTTTCAACAAAAAAAAACACATCTAGCACAATTTTATGAATATTTTGTTAAATGCGAACAATAATACGTTACAAACGATAAATATTTGGAAAAATTGCTCGTTTTATTTTTTGAATTCATGAAATTGTTTATCGGCTTATCTATTTAAATATTAAAAATACAAATAATTTTTTATCATACGGTTTATATTGTTTATAAGATATGTTACTGTGCAATTTTGTAACTTGTTGTAGAAACGCGATTGAGGAAAGTTTAATTAACGTTACGACGCAATTCCCTGCGCGATCTTTCTTGACAAAATGTGTCATCGTCTGTGCCCGCAGGTGGAATTATAGCGAATTCTCTACTTGCATGAGCCCTTGCGGTATTGGTATACAGACACGTGACGTTACCTGTATCCACGAGGTGACACACGGCACCGGCAAAGCAGTGCCCGTTCCAAATTACATGTGTCCGCAACCACCGCCCGCCGACAGACGATACTGCAATGTACTGGATTGTCCTGTCAAATGGAGCACGGGAGAATGGGGGAAGGTATGTTTGTACACGTTTGTATGAAGCTTTTCAACAATCTCGGCGGAAAAAGCTTTTTGTTACACACGAACTGCGGACTGATTTAAATCATTTCCCTCATTCGAAACTTTAAAATAACACGAAAGAATCCACTCAAAAGAGTCAAAAACTTTTTGTATATTTTGATTTGAAAAAAGATTGTAAAACTTGATAGTTATCCCAGAGAAATTATGCATGAACATTTTGGAAAATTCAAAAGTAATTTTTTTTCATTAATTATTACATTTTTCTATCAATGAAGCTTGTATAGTAAAGCTGTCCGCATGAAATTCCAGGATTTGAAGTATCTGATAACGATATATCCTGTTTATAACTTGATTTGTATGTGTATTGTACTTTAGAAAGTGTGTTCTCTCTAAAATTCTCTAAACTTCTCCGAGGAGGCCTGAATTAAATGAATAATTTTAGTGCTCAAAAACGTGCGGCGGCGGGGTGAAGAAGCGAGATGTAGTTTGCGAGCAGATAATGGCGCAAGGTCGCAAGCAGAGTCGCGAAGAACGCGAATGCCCGACTCAAAAGCCAGCTAACGAGAAACCTTGTAACACCAGAGCCTGCCACGATTCGGACTTAAGTTCGAGCACACTACCGATCATCACCACCTTGAACACGACGTACAATCAAACAGATATCAATGCGAAGGTGGACCTGAAAATTGGCGGAGTCGCCCAGATTTTTCAAGGGACGCCTTCTATCAAAATTCGCTGTCCCGTTCGAAAGTTTGACAAGTAAGTACAGACGCGCGATGCTATCTCGTACAGCTGCGAATCGGGGAAGATAATTACAAATGCAATGTCATTGTCAGAGCGCAGATTATATGGACGAAAGACAACAAGGAAATACGAAAGTCGAGAAAATACAAGATCAGTAGGAAGGGAGCTTTGAAGATAATCGATATAGCTACTTCGGATTCGGGAGTCTACGCTTGTATTGGTAAGCGATCTGTCTCGCCTGCCACGCTCCTATCCGTATTTCGACATGTTCCTATGAAAAATGAGCTGATAATTTTTTTTCCAGCGGGAAATTCGCACGCAGAGACGCAGTTGATAGTGAAATTTCGCTCTAAAGAGCAGATAAGTAGCGAGGAATATTTACGACTCGGCAATTCCGTTCACCTACAACGAAACGCGAATCTCGACTCTGCGCCGGCGAATTCTGGCGAAAGTCCATACACTGATCACGCAG